>NW_020449163.1:19953-23005 GCF_003343035.1 Apteryx rowi | reverse complement strand
CCCCACCCCCCTTAAACAAGGAAGAGTCAGCTGCCCTGGATAACACCACAGGTAGATATTAAAATGGAGACAGCCATTATTTAGTGGCGACAGGAATATAAATATATGCACTAACCTATAAACCGGTGTTTACTTCAGGAAAGTAAGTCATATTTTTCCTCTGATTGCTGTGCTGTCAGTTTAATGCAGTGTAAATAAACAGTAGGTGCATGATAGCTTTAAGTAGAAAGTGTTCATTCCACAAGAGGAGCAGATTACTGAAGCCTGATGCCTATAATGGCAAAAGCAGAACTTCCATTTTACCTGGAAATATATCCTCCCATGCTAAGAGATTTGTGGCTTTTCTATTAAATTAATTTGTCAGAATTCTATGAAAAATATTACATATGCAAAGAACTTTACCAAAACCATTCATTTTTGCAGCCCTCAACTTGAACCGTTTGAAAAAACAAAAGCCAATCACTCCTCTGTAATTTCATCATCCCATTGCTCTAAATGAAAGCTTTATATAATCAACCTAATATAACAGAAAATAAAATGATATATAGAATTGCCTATACTTTGAGTTATTCTGTTCTTATAAATATATTCCCTGGCTGAAAGTAAAAAAAATCCCCTTTGGAAAAAGCAATGATTTCTGAGAAGATTGTATATACACTCTACATCTATTAACATAAATTATAAGAAAGTAAAATGTTCCAGATGTGTTTAAACTGTTGTAGAAGGAAAGTTTGTGGCTTCATTGGATATATATTAAATATATCTAGAGAGAGCAATGGCAGTTATGTACAAGAAGGCAATAAAATGCTTCAGTAGAATCTACGTTAAAACAGCGTATTTCTTAGAAATATGACTAAAACATTTCAGAAATCATACTTCTTCCATTTTTAATTCAGAAATCTACTTTTAATAACATTTTTTCTATATATTGCATTCTATTTTGTTAATAAATAATCTGCTTGGCTTTTTCTCCAAATACAGCTGGAAACCTTAAGAAGGACTTCAAATTTATCTGATGACACTCAGATTAAAAAACAGGTGACAATAGAAGTGCTTCCAAAAATTGAGTAGCTGATACAAGATTTGATTGTTAAAAGATTTTTTTTTCAAGAACACCAGAATACTTCAACTGCATTTTCTAAACTGCAGTCGCATGCTTTTAAACTCCTCTCTACCCCAAACCAGAATGGCAGCGTAAATTAGTGCATATTCAGGACTTGCCTACCCACCAGACGCTTTTGCGACCAAGGGGTGAGCATGCCTGCGTTCCCCAAAGGATGTGGCATTCAGGCACCCRTCAGACACTCACGGGGCAGTGGGCAGCACCGTTTGGGAGTCCCAAAAGAGCCGCAGCAGTAAAGGCAGGTGCTGCCCACTGACCTCCAGGGCCTACGCTGCCAACCCCAACGGGACCGTCCTCGGATGCAAACTTGGGCTGTTGGGACAGATCCCCTCTGTTTCTCCCTTGTGCAAAATGGCACGTGACATTAGTGAGCCACAGACCGACTTTATCTGCTTTACAGCTCTTTCTCAGGAGTATGCAGCAGGTTAGGATTTATGCGTATCACTAAAATAACAGCAGACCAGAAAGAGAAACTGTGATAGTTACTTTCCTATTTAAAGTGTCAACAACAAAGAGTCTAAAAAGGAAACTGCTACTTTTTAAAAGCGTATGCACAAAAAGCATTCCATTTAAATATTTTTTGTTCCAGTAAACTCTTTTGCATACAAAGGACTTATTTATTACATATTTGAGCTTGTGGGAAAAAGAGAAGGAATGCACTGATTCCTGAAATAACTCTACAGGCTTTTTGGAGACTTTACTCTCCTATGTTCTTGTTCTACTCAGAATAGTCTTATTCCAGGGAAAGAGGAATTCCTTGGAGTCAGTTGTTTCTTTTCCACTAGCTGTTCGTATTCAAGAGTGGGCACACATAGCACATTAACTGATGATTTTAATTTTTCTTCTATTGCCTTATAACGTGTGTGTGCTGTCTGTTCAGATGCACGCTTATATGTGCACGTTACCTTTTCTGCTTGCTCTTTTTGTTACCTACTCTATGTGATTACACATTTCTGCATAAATCATTGCTTCGACTTGAAAAGCAAGCTAATACCAACAACAATCTGAAATGGAAAATGAAATGGAAAATGAGTGTACGTGTAAATGTATTAAAAAGCATACAGGAACACAGGACTGAAAAGAGCACTCTAAAATTCTACAAACAGTGTTGCAGAGTAATGAGATGATACAAATTATAGAGAACATCCTACATTCATGCCTTTACACTCTATGCTTACTGTTGCAAGTTGTTTTTGAATAGTGCGCCTGATTTGACACATTTCTATCTAGCAAGTGTGTTAAATGCTTGAAGAGATAGTGAAATATCCAAGCATTCCTTGTGCTAACTAAAGTTGAAATTTTACACTTATTGTAACCTTTTCTAGCAATGTGAGAAAAACAGAGTAAATATATTAAATTTGTTGCACAACAGATGCTTAGGTTGTTAATATTTAAGATGCCTATTCATGCTATTCCTGTCTGCACATTTGTCAAAAATGTAAGCTTGAATGCTAATGTTTGCCAGCAGACTACAGCAGACAAATATATGAATGTAGTATACCAAAATGATATAAAGTAGAAATAAGGACGGCTGCTAACTCACACCCAAGTAGCAGGGACCAGAATGAAAGGGTCCTACTAGATCATACACGCCTTAGCGTCTCTGAATCTGGATTTGTGAAATATTTTCACAGAAGCCCTGCACTCTGTTGGAGGGAATAAAACCGATGGCGAGCTTTCGTCATTTTAAACTCTTTTCAGCTTAGGAGCTGGTGCAAAGTGTTTCGGCGAACTTGCGTTTTAGCGAAGTTTCTCTAGCAGGCAGCGAAGCCTGGAGCCTGGCAAAGGGAAACTTAAAACCGGGCAGGTGCCTGTCAGGAGCGCTCCCCGCGGGCAGCGAGCGGCCGGAGACGTCGACAAAAGGACGGCGATTTGGGCAAAACCTCGGGCGGCGGTTTTGCCGGCGGAGCGGGAAGAAAAAAAAAAAAA
>NW_020449163.1:0-18402 GCF_003343035.1 Apteryx rowi | reverse complement strand
CCCGCCGCGCTGCACCGCGCCGCGCCGCTCCGCGCGTTGCCGGGAGCCGCGCTTCACCCGCGGTTCCCTCGCCTGACGGATCACCTGGCACGACGTGCTCCTCGATACCGCTGTTTCTGAATTCTCCCTTTTTTCGTGTAATTTCTCCTTGGGGAGGGACTTTTTCCTCTCTTCTTTTGTTTTTAAGACCTTCCTTCCCTTCTTCGCTGATGCAGTTTGGAAGTGGAGTTCCTGGAAAGTGAACCTGGCAATGAGGGCAGGTTTCCCTGAAAGCTGAGGCTGCTTCTTATTTCCTAGGAGCCTGAGAAGAGAGGGAACCCTGGATGTCAGCCCGTCTCCTTTTTTATTTATTTTGACTTTGTGGCAGATTTCCTCTTTCAGCTCCGGGAACTGACAAATTCAATTCATGTAGGCACCTTTACATGTCTTAGAAACAAGACTGAGACTGTGAAGTTGATACATCAACACATTTCCTAGTAAACCAGTGATATGCTCTTCTATTAATTGGTATTAGAAAGTGCACCCTTGTAACACAGTTATTGAATAATCATTAATCCATGGAGGATACACAAGCCCAAAGGTTAATAATAGTAATAATAATTAATAATATTGACTTTGCCAGCAGGAAGAATACTTTTTTGTAGTTATTATAAGGCACTCCCATGTATAAACTTGGCCCCGATACGTTGGCTACCAAGTCACTGAAGCAGCAGTAAAAATTAATTTAGCCTGTTATCTCCATGTTATCTGGCCTCTGTATTTTTCTCCCTTTAAAATGTATCGTGCACTGACTGATTTTAAATAAAAATGCTAAGCCTTTAATCAATTCTGACATTTCCACTAGAAAATAATACCTAGCTCTATTACAAAGATAAAAATTTCTTTGCATGTATCTGATTTACTGTAGTGTTTTGGACCTATTCATTTCTTGGAGAGGACTTAGCTTTTTACGATCTTTAAGTAGTATGGGGTAGCAAAAAGAAAGTGCAAAGGGAACATTCACACTTTTACAGGTACAGCTAACCATTGCTTAGAGCTGCCTCCTCACTGAGCTACTCTGACTGACTGGTTGGCAAGTTTTCTGTAGTCAAAGACCCATCTCCTGCATTTGTATCACACCCTTCTGCCTGCTTGGTCACTGAATCCTAATAATAATGTTTCACGTTTCAGAAAACTAACCATCAACTTATTCATGCTTATAAATTGCGACTAAGCTATTTGGATTAGTCGTGTTATTCCTACTTTAGAGCCAGGGAAACTGAAACAGGAAAATTAATACATTTTGCCCGAGGCCACACATGGATTTAAGAGTAGATCCAAGACTGGAACTGAATTGTGGATTTAGACCATGCTGCCTCTTAAAGATCACAAAGTATACCATAGACAATGCTTTTTTAAGAAAGAATTCTAATATAAACCTTATTTTTTTTTCAATGATCTTATCTATTAGTGAAAATACAAAATTTTTAGGTCACATTCCCTTTTCTACATACAAGATTTATTCAGATTTTTAGAAAATGTGGTGATTCCTTTGAACTACATAGGCAGTTACTTTGGAAAGAAATAATATGAAATATGAAATTGTGTGCAGTAATGTGAACAGAGTTGCTTGTTATTAGGTTATTGTAAACAATATTCACTGGACATTATGGTGTAGTTACAGGCCAACAAAATATAATGTGAAGTTCAGTATTAGTATAGATAAGGTGCTATTGCTTACCTAGGGTGCACTGGTTTTCACTGTAATGCTCCTTCAGTGCTTTCAGTATGAAAATAATTAGCGTAGGTCTAAACACTGAAAAACATGCAGGACAGCCATCTATTGTGTCTGAAGGTTATGATTTATACCATTAAGCAGTGAGTTTTACAAAGTTGTGTCATTCATGTCAATGAAACAAGAAGTATATTGCCTGCCCTTTAGCTGTGGCGTGTCATCAAAGCTATATTATGGTATGACTGAGCGCAGATGGCATGCCTAAAAAGCAGGTGTACAATATAACTTTCCTATTACTGACACTTTGAAATTTCCTTTTCCTCAATGTCCGTCCACAGATGTTTGCTTGCCCAGCCTTTTACAAGAACTATAGAAAGTCCTATGCATTTGCTTATCCCTGAAGTCTGGAACTGTACAGCCAAAACCCTATACAGAATATGCGCTCATATATTGTATTTATGTATGTATTTATGCTGACAGCTACATTTTATCGCTGAGTTTTTTCAGAGTGCTGATTTGAGGGAATTGGGTGCAGATCTCATTCAAGTAATCATTCTCCAATACCACTCGTGTTACCTGCCAAAAATGAAAGTGGCATATGAATCACAATAATCCACTCATTAATTTGTGGATTCAGAGCCTGCCAAGGAACATCAGAAATCCACACGATGTCCCTGAGTTTTAGGGACTTTGAAAGGTGTGTAAAAGTGCATTTATCCAAAGACCGTCTTATTGATGACTTATTTTATTGATAAGGACTATTGACATAACCTAATGACCGCATTAACTGAAAATATTTCTGTCCAAATCTTCCTCTTTCTCTTTCAAGCAGAATAGTGAAAGCGGTGAATTTGCCAGTTGTAACTATGTCGGAGGCCCTTCCTGAGGTGCCCCTTCTTGAGTGTTACTGTGACCTAAYGACTTGGAGATACACTTTTGCTTGAGAAGAGCTATTGGATCCTCTGTGAGATATCACAGATACTTTCTGGTGCTTTCAGATATGCATATATCTTTATGTTTAGGCCTGAGCGGAGAGGGGTGGGGAGGGAAGTAGAGCAGGGAGTAGAGTGGGGTTAAGAGCATCCACATAGTTTCTGCAACCAAATAAATACATATATATTTTCTGTATCTGATGTTACCTGGGGCTTGAAATGAAATGGTCAATATTAAGAAGACATACCTGATTAATGTGTGCATACTTGAGAGTTATGTTGGCCTGTGGTTGATAGAGAAGGCCATTTTCTGCCTGTAATTACAGATACTCAACAGAACTATAACTCTGATCTATCTGATACAAACCACACATCTCCCAATGACAAAAACTCTCAGTAATGCTCAGATACTGATATTATTCCCGAGTATATGTACCTAATCAAGTATGCGTTATTTTCAGCTCCTAGTATATTGCTAAAGCTACAGTAGTGAAAAACACTGTGTGCTACCTACCACTTCTTATGATTCCTTGCTTTCTTTATGATTTGCTTTAAGCTAAGCACACCAGAAACTGAAAATAACGTTTGAGTCCTTTTTTCCTGTGACATACAAAAACAACTGCCTAATTTCTGTAATCTTATGTTAATACTTCTGAAACAAAGCAAAAAACCTGCTTGCTATAGCAAAGTCTGCCCATAGCTGCCTCAGCAGCTTAATGAAATGTTAAGACCTGGTTTAAGTAACTATGCTCCAAATGTTATTAGTGTTACCTGTTGTAGATGAAAATGGCAGTGAACAAACACAACCATGCTGGAGCGGCCTTATGTGTGTATTTTAAATCAAGTAACCATTATCAGCTTTTTCACAACCTTGTCTGATTTTTGATCTTGGTGGTGGCTCAGTGGAAGAGACTCAAATGACCTTTTCTGAACATGGCTGCAGCTTTCACTGCCTCTCTGCAGTCTCTTGACTATCTCACTGAACATGTTGGTTAGGCATTGCCTTCCTGGGCTTAGGCCTAAGCTACCTCACTACCTGAATGTCTTTTCTGAAAATTCATTCACTGAAATGGGTATCATATGGATAATAACAAATTCATCTGTCCTTCTCCAGACTGGCTTAATTTTCTTCCACTCATTCACTGAGTGTTCCTGTTTTCAGGCCTGGTACCTCAGCCCATTCAGCTTCTCTCCGAGGTGATAACTACTAGAGATGCTCCACATCTTCCTTACAGAAGATCTTTTTATTACCTAAAAAAGTAAACTGCATCCTGTAGCTATCCTCTTAAAACTTCTGCTTTACGGAATAGAGAATGAACTTGTTACAGATGCATCAGCGACATCAAACTTGCTTCTGTTTTGCCTGATTGCCCTCTCAGCCTTCTGACAATCTGAAACTTTCATTTTGGATGGGATTGAAGGAGTTGTGTTAGTATCTGTGTAACCCCTTTTCCTATACATTATCTGCTCTTCTCTTCTCCTTCTCCTTGGTGTCTGGTTTGTCTTGGCTGCTTTTTAAAATTCTGTTGCCTCTAGTGAGGAACTGCCAGATTAAACCAGTGAAGAGAAACCAGGTGACTGTCTCTACTTTTACAAATATAGGTTATGTATAATAAATTCATGTTTTACATCTATGCAAATTAAATCATCATATGATTCTGACTACATGCATTTTTTATCAAATGTGGCATATATTTCACAAACTGTATTTAACTTATACACATGTTGCTATTCTGAATACCAAACTAGGAGTTACAAGGTGTGCCACTAGATCTTAGAAAATAGGCTTACGAAACAAGAAGAAATACTAGAAAATCATCCTTTTTCTTGCATTCCTGACAAGTCCAGTGGAAGGGCTTTTCCTGCACTAGATGGTAATATAAACACCTCACCACTGAGCTGTTTAGAGACACAAGTACAACTTGTTATTAGAAATTCAGAGATTTTATAAAGGCCTAAATGGACCATGCCCAGAATAAGGAAGTTTTAAAGCAATGCGTCTTTGGTATGGAGTTTGCCACATCTAGTTAGCAAGGCCTTCCTCTCATGTTTTTGTTATGCAGCAGAAGACATTAGTCACAATGCCAAAATAGGCATATAACTTCTGCAAAAATATATTTTCACTTCAGGAATATTGTGAAGTGAAAATAGGATTTAATACCATTCTTCCTTTGGGGGTTTATGTACTGGCAGGGCAGTTTTAGTGTAAGGTCCTAAGCCTTGCAATAAGATTCCCAGCCATAGGTACACTGTATCTTGAATAATCAATGTCAGCTGAGCTATGGCAAGGGTTATGCCGTGAAAGTAACAACTCAATGCTTTCAATGTTAAGTGTCCTCGACAACTGCTGTTGTTTCTTCATAAATAAAAAGATACCTTGGTGTCCACAAAGATGTCTGTCAATATGTGTATTTCAGTCAATAAGAGAGTAGAGGTGGTGTGAAATGTGGGACTTGAGTGGAATTTAAGCATGTAAATGAAGGTGTGAGTCAGAAAACCTCTGTTAGGCAGTTGCCTAAACGTCAAAGCACTACATTTGTCTCATGATTCATGCCTTGGAGTTAGTTCCTTTTCCACCTGAGAATCCTGGATTCCCTCTCAGGCATGTTCATGCCGACGTCCCTGTGGAATCCAGAAACAAGGCATTCCTCCGCCGAAGTTCCCGTGGCTGCTCCTGGAGCATGCCATAGACTCCCTGGCAGGACTGGGTTCTTGACAAAACTCAGCAGTGTCTAGTACTTTATGTTAAAACACAATGATAACAACGATACTTACTCCCAGGTCTTTATTTTTTTGGGGTAGGGGGGTGGGGGGGGTGGGGTGGAGAAGGGTTGTGCATATTCCACAACTATTTAACATAAGGAAGAGAGAAACAATCTCCAGAAAACTCAGTCTGTGCCCTAACCCCGGGAATAACCTAAACATTAGATTATGATCTAAGGAATCTTGAATTTGTTTGGGCTCCAGGGCATTGTTTCAGCAGAAGGGTCGAGATTGCCTTTTCTGTACTAACCATCAGCTCTGACCATCAGGTCGGAGTCCTCCCCTGAGTGAGAGGAGTTGTGAATTGGGGCCTTTCAGGGCAGGAGAGATGAATCCCATGACTGTGAGTGCTCTAATCGCTGTGTTGCTGTATGGAGGGAGATGGGAAGCCAGCTTCTCCCCTAGCTACGTTTTAATAAAACATAAGTTTTGAAGGAAAGATCACAGGAACCTATTTTCATAAAAAGAATCAGGGTGTAGTTAGTGAGTGGATGGAGGCATCTCAGACAGCCCTGGGTAGAGCCCTGTTTCCAGAGGTATCCCTCAGGTAGAGTCCTAGTTTTAGAGGGAGGCAGGATTTCAGACGTGGGACAAACCTCCAGGTTTCTTCCCTGTTAATTAGTTGGCTGCGTGCTGAGCAAGCTGACCTTATACTGGTCAAGGCACAGCKTGCCGGCTCTCTTCTAAACTGCCTAAATCTCTCTCCATGCACATCATGCGAAAGTCAAACATTGAAAACATGCTTCTGGATTCCTCCTGGCGGGCCGTGGGCTGAAAAATTAGATGTTGCAGTGTCAAAGGTTTTGGAGCCGGAATCATTTATTGGGTCAGGCCACAAACTGTATAAATTAGTATCTGTTTATTCATAACAGTTAGTTTTCTATTAAGACTGATACTTAATATCCACCAGTAACTGTTCTCTCGATAGAGTTTCTGGTCCATTTTTATAGATAATTTTGTATCACAAAGGACAGCATGGAAAACTGTTGGATTGCATATTATTTGTAATGAAAATTCTTATTATAAGTGTTTACGATTAGAAGCTGTATGGCTAGCATGGCTAGACACTCACAGTGGTTTGAGCCCTGTGGGGATACATAGTTAGAATTATGTTTTTATGAAATTTAATCAAATTACAATGAAAATAAATACATACTAAAACTTTTGCCTTTTTTTAGGAAAGCATTGTGAAATTCAAAATTGCAATGCTTGTATCTCCTTTAAAAATAATTTTACTTTATTTACTTGCAGACTTCGAAAAACAGGGGGCAATACATTCCTCTAAAAATGTTAACACCGTAACCACTGCCCAGTTTTCAGACTGGCCCTGCCATGGCGTCATTGACTGCTTTTGCCACACATGGGATGTATGGGTGCAGTTCAGACAGTCTGTCCAATGCGTGTTTCCTTCCCCAAACCTGCATGATACAACGGAAGAGGAGGTTACAAAAGCTGCTCTGGAACCCTCCCACTTGTGATCTGCATCCTGCAATATGGAATATTCTAAATATCATGGGCTTTCCCTAGCTAACGAGCTGGTTATTCTGGCTATGCATGAAGATACAGATTTGGGTCTTAATTAACATCTGTAGTTTAATCAAACCATTTAAGATCCTGAGAAATCTGAACTGCAGACTTTGTGGTTTTTCTGATGACAGACAAATACCATAAACAAAAAGGAACTAAAATAATAGTTTAACACATAAAGTGTTTGCAGCAACTATGACTGTGATAACTTTTGTGAAAAAGTAGGAAGTCCTAAGCTCACTTTTTTCAGTGTCTGAAGAAGATTTTAAAGGTAACAGACATGACTATAAGAAGTTAAGGCTCTCACAAAAGAGTTTTTGGTGCGTACATTTAAACATCATTCTAATTAATTTGAATTTTACAGGGGCTAAATTAGCTGTAGGGTCAGTGCTAGACTCAGTCTTATTACAAAAGAAGTTGGCCCCAAAGGGAAAATCAGGAATAAGTTGCCATGAAAGTGGATTGGCCTGTTTAGTCTGGTGACCTAGTGAAACACTGCAGGACTTTATAACCTTCAGTGCAGACAGGTCTTCATTGTTGAAGGAAGCAGGAAGTGTGAAGAGGGCTGTAACTGCAGATTCTTTAATAAGAAATATAATTGTTACTTTCTCCAAGCAGATCTCAGACAGAGTTTAATAGTGCGCACACATTGAAAAGTCTCTGAAACACACCCTTCTCCCCTAATTTGTTCATGTATGTTGATATACTGTAATGTATTTACACCCACTAAAAATGTAGTTCATATAGAGCATTTCTGATGTGCAGGGCTCCTTAGTCTTCTTTGCTTTTATATTGACCATGATGTAGATATAAGGGAGCAACATTCAATAAGAGAACAAAGGTCCGGTAGATGTGTTTCTTTTAATACTTTGAAATTTCTGTCTTAAAATAAAGGCTTATCTTTGCCATGAGTATAGTGATCAGAGTCTTTAATGCAGTGTCAGGGCCATGATATTTTTCATATTCATTGAAATAGTTCCAATTACACAGCATGCTTTAAAAAACAAAACACAAGCAGTATTTGGTTTCAGGAAACCTTGAATCGGGAGAGTACACTTGTGAAGTAATATTCATTTTCTTTGCTGAATTTAAAGGGATCACGTCTTGTGTTAAACTAATATAAATATAAGGCTTGGACAATATAAGGAAAAGCTGTGCTACATCATTATTTCTCCAACTGTGTTCTACAAAGCTTGCTTGTAACTACTGAGTATAAAGTGCAGCAAAAACAAATGTGAGCTTCTGCTAACAAAGCTTTATCTTTGGTGCCTGAAATGCATTTTTTGTTATTTCTTCATGCTCTATACCCTTGTTCTAGTCATTACAAAACAAATGGTTGTTTTAACTGTTGCGTCAGGCACCATTAGGTGTATGGCTTATTGTGACCCGTGATAACTGAGGCTTGAGATTTACAAATGATTATTTAATTTTTATTTAAGTCCCTTATCTGTAGATCTATGCAAAATCATGTCATACTTTGGAAATGAGTTCAGTAGTGACTGTCCTTCAGAAACTGTGCTAGATTTGTATTGTTCTGCAGCGCCATGGACAGCTTTTTCAGGATAATCGAGAGTAGGGAAATATATTAAATGATTTTTATTTCTGTTGAGTGTCATACTTTAAAAGCTTTTAAATCTTATTTCTGTGAAATGTGAAGTTAGGAAAATGTTAGCTTTTCATCCCAGGAGATTCATGCTATCGGTTTATTTGTAGAAAAGTAGTGAATATTACTTCACAAGTAGTAGACACATATGATTTTCTATGATGACCTGAATTTAGAGTAATCAGCTCCATGATGTTAAAGGTTTCAGGGCTTAAACCCCTAAAGCTCATGTATTTTTGTTTTACTACAAAAGAACACCTACAGTCACTTCTCAATCTGATACTGGATTTAAATTATAAATACTCATCTGATAGTAGCTGGAGGGAGATCAGCAACTTCTTTTATATCTTCCACTAATCAGCCATCCCCTCAGAAAACAGACTTCACTTGCTCAGGTGACCTATGTGTGAAGTATCCCACTTCTAGTCCCTCGGGGGTATTCAATATCACCTCTTATCAAGGAAGAGTAGGGCAGTCTGCAGTATCCACTGATGATATTTATACAACTGGGGCTTAGAAGGAGGTTTTATAAAAAGGATTATCTGCAGAAAGAAGAAAAAGATCACTACTGTTTGCAATAGTTCGCACAGTTAGTCTTTTTTAAACTTATATATCTAGGTAAGTTGTATTGGCACAAGGAGGAAAATGAAGTCATGGTTTGCTACTGCTTGGCAATATTCATACAGTGAGTCAAGTCAACAAGACTGAGGTTGAGAACAACACAAACCAAGGAGGTTGTGATGCAAATGATGCATCCTGGTTGCTTCCTCATGAACTCTTCCACGAAATCTTGCTGCTCCCATCTTGATTGTATATGCTAATCCTGGCTTCTTAATTGACTCATAACAGATTTATCTGGATTTCCAACTTCCTCTTCTCTTTAGAATGCTAATTGAAAGAAAAACGATTACACTTAAGATATTCATGACAATAAAAGAGTTTTCTGCTGGAGGTGTTCAGAGCCAAATTTTGCTTTCATTTATATGGGACCATTTGAAATCAATGAGCTAAGTTCTGCACTAAGAACCCTTTAATACTCACATAGTATAAAAGGGCCTTAGCAGGAATGGAAATCAGTTCATATAATATTTTTTCTAAATTTTACCTCGTACAATAAAATTGAGAAAAAAAGTAATCCTTTAGAATGAAATATGCATAACAAATCAGAAAACAGTTTGTTTGGGCAAAAATTAGCCCCAACGTGCTCCTACAGACTTGTGTGTTCTTCCCCTCTTCTGTGAAATCAGTCTTTGTCACTATTAGGCCTGCAGAAGTAGAAGGAGGGCTTAGATTTTCTCCTTATGGAATATGGAGATTTTGAGGCATGTCCCTAGTATAAGCAGGTAACTGTCCTTTGTTATTTCTTATGCCATATGCTGAACTTGTTTATTTTTATTCAGGATTTAGAAACCCTTTAAATAATGGTTGTGTTTTTTCTAGTATAGACAAAATTAGTTTTAATTAAAGAAGGAGAAGTAGAATGAAAATGCTGTTTCTTCTTCCTTTTTTAACTTTGCTGCTATTATGGACTTGTATGGGGCTTTTTTGTTTGCCTCTTTTTTTTTCTCTCTCCATTGCAAAGCACTTTGTAGTCATGCTCTTTCTTGGTACCCCACCACATTGTTGTTGGTGGTTTGGTTTTTTTTATATTCAGTAGATTAAATCATGCTATCCTATTTGGGATCTTCCCACCATTACAGCTTTTGCCACCCATAACCTTATTTTATGATCAAAGGGGAAATAAAGGGAAAGCAGTAATGTTAATAGGCTTTCCCATGCAGTCTCTTTGGGAATGGTCTTTTTATAAGTGTCTTGAACTTGACCTCTTCAGAAGGCCCAAAGGTCCAACACACATTTTTAAAGTTACATTTAAATTTTAATATTTTTATTCTGTGAAGCCATTTAAAACCTGGCCCTCAAAACGCAAAGCATAAATCTTTCAGGACAGTCATACAGTAAAATTGATGTATGCGGAAGAGAAGTTCCGGAAAACCCCTAAAGCACTGTTGCTTTGCTTTTCATGTCGTTTTATAGATACCTTCCCTACAACACTACCAAATAATCAAACAAAATCCAATGAATAATATTGTGATTTCATCGCTCTGGCATTTGAACTTGCAAATACAATTTAGCAATGAATTAGGAGAGGAAAAGTTTTGCATTGCCCCACCCTCATTATAAAAATGTTCTTCAGAGCCAAACATTTGAGGCATTAGAAAGATTTACAGTAATAATATAAGTAGCTATAATGAACTTGGGAACAAGGGAGTCTTGTAAGAGATTCTCAGAATGAGAGCGAGGTTTTGTAAGCAATTCTATCAACGCTAAATAAACATTTAGGAAGATAGTCTTCTCTTAGCGAGTCAGTAAAATAATTGTAGTGCTAATAGGAAGTATATGATTTGGATATGAGAAGATACATATCTCTGAGTCCATGCAACTTGTTTGTGCGGGTGAATCTAGTTCTCATTAAAGGTACTGGTTTGACTGTCCTGATTGCAGCAATCTTCTTTCCATGAAAATAAGCAAGCTTTGTCATCAGCTGTGCAAGGTTTCTGTACCATCCCTCAGTTCAACTGAAGGGAATTTCTCCTGTCTGTAATCTCTTTTTCTGAGAAGGTCAGCAAGGTAGCCAGATGTAACAGTGAGGTTTGATCGCACACTTGGAATGGGAATGAGTGCTTGTTAAATGACTGAACTCGACGTGGTCCCTGCAGGTGGGGGTTACACCGCCACCCATTGCTGTCATGCCAGGCGGTTCAGTGTGCACTGGCCAAGCTTGGGGACATACAAGATTCCTGTGTAATTTTCCTTTGTTTGCTTGTGTTACTTTCCTAGCTCCTAAATTCAAATCTCAGACGATACCACTACAGTGATATAGCTCGTGAGAAAAAGGGAAGACTGGGGAACAGGGCAGAGCAAGGCATGGGGGAGGCAGGCAAAAGCAGCTACAGGTTGTCCCTGATACTTCCACTCTAATCCCTGGCATTGCTGCAATTTATGCCCCTTCCAGGGGCCTGCTGCAGGAGGAGTGGCTGGGATGGAGTGCGACCTCCGATTCCCAACACTCACCCTGGCTTCCTCCCTGCCAGGCTGAGCTGAGAATGTGGCACAGAAGCAGGGAATCCCATTGAAATTGCTGGAAAAAACTCTCATTAACTTAATGAGATTTGGAACATTACAAGGAACTCCAGCTGGAACCAGATCTGAACGTGAGTGTGAAACATTCCCGACTATGCCACTGTAAACGTGTTTCAAGGAGAATATGTGCTCAGACATACAAATGGCTAGATTCTGATCTCAGCAACACCAGCGTAAGTCTCTTGACTCATATAAACTGCACTTAGAGGACTAGCCCTGAAGACTGTGAAATGAAGAGACACACATACCACAGGAGGCTATGAGAGGAGGGTGGAGCTATGAAGAGTTAGCCACACACCTTGCTGCAACACCTTAAGACAGGTAGACCTGGCAGCAGTTGGCTGAGACGGGACTTTCATCCTGCATAAACACTACTTTCCATAATTAAGTGTAAAGTCTGATTAGATTCACACTTCATTGTGCTGTAGTCTAGCTGTGCTTAGATTCTCAATACCACAGCTTTTTTTTTTTTTTTTAAAACTCTCTAACAAACACTTCATTTTTACTTATTTAAGATAAGTTACCATGATTGTTGGGCTTCTCAGGGGGAAGAGAACTGACTTATGAATATAAAAAAGATAGAATGAGGAGAGAAGAAACAGATTCTCCTTCCAGCACAGTGTGATAAGGCAGCAGGCTGGGCTCAAAATAGGCAGAGGAAGTGCTGAATGACCCAAGTGATGACAGGCTTGGTTGCATTCTCCTGTGTGTGTGGAAGACACTTGTTTTGTCCATATGTCTCCATACTGTAGCTGAGAAACTACTGTAGTATTCTTGTGGAGTGATATTCAGACAGCCAGATTAGTCTGAAAAGGAAAACCAGTCTGTTTCTATCTAGTTTATAAACTTTTGAAAAATGTCAATAGAATAAAGATCTCTACATTAACTAGCCTGTATTTCTTTTCCATCTGTGGACATACCAAAAGCTCACAGTTCAATCAAAGTAAATGGGAATTTTCCTGAAATAAGAATTGGCCCTTGATAGAGTTTTGACTTGTCACCTAGTTAAAAGTGTTTTCATTATTTTCTGATCACTTATCCCAGTGCTGCCACACTTAACTTTTCTTTATGAAGTAATTTAATACTAAGAGCTCAGAGAAAACTTAACATGCCATCCATCTCTTTCATTTTAACTGATTCAAAGCAAACTCCATTTCTTAAAGCAGATCTTTTTTTTTTCCATTACACATCTGAACTTGCAGTGAGAGAGACTAATACAAAACAAATAAAAACTTTATTTTTTGAAACTTTGGAACAAGTTAAACACATCCAAAACTGTATTCACAGTAATTGATACTATTTAAAATGCTGAAGCTGCATTAACAAGAAATGAAAAGGAGTATTTGGGGTCTTATCTTTTGCACCGTGAATATTTTTTCATGCTCAGCTTTTCATAAAAGTGGAAATATTATACCTTGTATTATTTGCATGGTAAATGCTATTGCTGTTTGGCATTTTATGGGGTGGGGTTTATAATTTTATTAACACCATCTGTTGTTTAAAAGATAATACAGAATGATTAAAAATTACCAAAAATGCTGGTGTAGAATCAGGAGCAACATTTGCTGTTTGCTTTTTGCCTGGCAATTTATCTGCATTTAAGCCTAATTCATAGGAAAGCCAGTTGAATTTAACTCTTTGTGGTTCATGTAAGGCTACAAATATCTCCACTTGACAGTGTATTAATCACTATTAGCATGATGGGCATATTCTGTATCTGAAAAGCCTTTGCTGCCAGATCTCCTCAAAAAATGCTGAAGGGTAAGGAGGGAAATGAAAGGCCACAGTATGAAAGGAGTAAAGACCCTGAAGATCATATACAAACAGAATTATTACACTTCTTTAAAAGGGAAAGGCAGACCAAAAACATGAATGAGGAATGGATTTGTTTGCATGACTTATGCTTCTGCTAGAAACACTTAGACACATCTGAAGGCAAAAGGAGTTTTTAATTACTGAGTAAACCTTTTTTCCTGAAGCTGAATGGAGACACAGCATCATGGGCAGGTGGTTTTACACACTTCACTCCACCCACAGCCTGAGAACAGAGCCAGTTAAAATACAAAGGCAGGAGAGGTCATAAATACAGGCAGTAAGGGATGCTTGCGTGAACTTGGAGGAAGATCAATGACACAGGACTAGGAGAGATGCCTGTGGCTGGCCTGCATCTTGGGCAGAGGTGGAGAGCTATTTCAGCTTTGCTTAATAGGGAAATCATCATGGTCTTCTCTGATCTATATCTATTACCTAACTGCTTAAAATAAATAGCCAGTTGCATTTAGGGAAAGAGAAGAGACAGAACTCTATTATATAAGAGTTTGCCAATTATGATTTGACTCTTCTGGATTTATGGGGCAGAGACAATGCTTCCTTTTGCTAGGGATGTACAAACAGTAGGTATTTTCCAGCATGATCCCACAGAATAAAATCTATAAAACTTTGGCTTCCAGCTACAGATTTCCTATCTGAAGAATACACTGAGGAGGACAAATCCCCCTGTTACCAAAGAATGGAAAAACTTGTGGTGGAAAGAGCCATGAGCCTGTTATTGGCTGCCAACACAAGTATTTTGAACTGAGAAAAATTGCACTTCAAACTAATGAGAAACCAGATGAAAGAGATCTTATTTAAGTCAATACTGTAACTTTATCTATACGGGGAAACAGCCTAACATAGCTATTCCAAGAACTATTTTTTCCAGCTATTCTTGTCAGTATGAATATTCTGGAGGGGAAGAAAAAAACAAACCAAAGAAAGAGACAAAAACTCCTGCCCAGATGTATACACTTTATCTTGGAATTAGGCTGATTTTTATTCTAGAATAATTATTCCACTCACAATGCAGAGTGATTATTCCCAAATAAAGTCTTTTTTTTTTATTGCAATGAAGTGTCCATGGGGAGCTATCACAGAGTAGTTATCCTAGAATTGCTATGCTGCTTAACTTCCCCCGTGTAGACAAGCCTTAAGAAGTCAAATCCAAAAGAAGATTGAGGAGAAAAAAAAAAAGTGTCTATGCATGTGTTTCAGCATAAAGTGTGAGTGCTAAAAGTTATACATTGTAATGTAGATGCTGTACAACACACATTCATCCTGGGAAGGTACATGGTAACAGCAGCAAATAAGGCTTTTGTGGAAGCATGTGTAATAAGAATTCACAGCTTTGCATTTGGTTTAAAAGTTACTTTCAAATATTTCAAATTGAGTTTTTGTCTTTAATCAATGCAGGTACATTGTTTACTGGACAATTTTATGGTACTCTCTCTCTGGATCTGTCGGGAAGCTATAATTAACCCCTACGTTCAATCTTTTGGAATATGGTAACCCCAAACACAGTGCAGGGTCATAACACCTTAAATGAGCTGAAATGCTAGACTTTTGGCATGTGCCTCAACAACAAATTAAACTGAAGGGCAAGAAAGTGAAGTGTTTTGTTAGCTGACCTGGTACACCTCCTATTATATTAATACTCCATTGAGTATTAATGCAAAGCGCAACCCTCCCTCTGTCTTGTTTCAGGCTGTGTGAGTGGCATACAGTTGCAACTGCACTGATTATATGTGGCTCCTGTTTTAAAGCTATTGTAACTTACTTTTTATTAAAAAAAAAGTCTGTATATAAATCACAAGACTCTTGGAGCTTGGGATACTGGACAAGAATTTTATAGGTTAGAAGAGAGAATGGCCATATCTGTCTTGTCACTTTATATCCTTAAATATGAGTGACGCAGACAGGATCATCTTCTGTGACTCCTGTCACATCYTCATGACAGACTTTTACTGGAATGTCCCAATCTCGTCCCTTGTGCATACTGCATGAGGTGCCTTTAGACTCGTCTCCTCTCCCACAAATCACTGTGGTTTCTCTGGCAAAGCCCTTTCAATACTTGGTCCTACTATGGCCTAATGCTGGAGGCTCTGCGCACCAGTACGCTCTAATGCATGCATTCTGCAATATGCTGTAACTGACACAGTTAGGGAAGTCAGGGAGGAGGAACATAATGCTTTTAAGGGGTTCAAGTATGAGGTAAAAAGCATTAGTTCTGTTGGGAACAGCAAAATAGGTCGACCAGCCGCCACATGTCCAGGCCAAGGTGTGGTGACGAGCCCCAGCACTACGTCTCTCCCTGACTGGCAGAGCCTGGCTGACCAGCAAGAGGTTCCACTTCTGTGCTCAGGTCCGAAGTCGCTTGGCTGATCTGGCTACGTATCGGAAGCCAGATGATCATGGGGTTGCCTCGCAGGCAAGGATTGACTGACCACGGGCCTCTCATTTCAGGGTATGTGGAGGAGCACCACTGTGTTTTGTTTTTTGCCTGGAGCAGGCAGGTCATTCATCCCAGGGCAGAGGTCGGTGGGCACAGTCCACCTCCCTGGCAGGTAGCCTTCACTGGATGTGGGGAGAGCAGCTTGTCATTTGCAGACCCAGGACTTTGAACACAGCCTTATCCTMACAGCCCAGGCACCCTCGGGATCTCTCCCATCCCTGTCGTGCCCGCCAGGAGCCTGCTGAGGGTGCCTGCCGCTGGTGGCAGGGGGACTGATGCAGTGTGAAGCGTGGCCCCCGTGTCAGAGCGGCCAGCTATGGCCTCCAAAGGCTGAGTGCCTGCAAAGGGAGAGGGAAGTCTGGAAGGTCTTTGCCAAGCCTTAGAGTGACCTTAGGTGCTGCCTCAGTGGACATGGCTCCTGCAAGGGAAGAGCCATGTGCAGTGCCATCTGGGCCTACATTGGCGAGGTGACTCTCCCTCAGGCGCTCTGACTGTGAGCACCTGTGCCTCTGCCTGCCTCCAGAGTCTCAGTTCCCATTCCTCTTTCAGATCCTGCCCCGCCATCATTAAGGCAATTTCCTCCTCCTTTTCTCTCCACTGACAACAGGCTCTTGGCCATGGTGATGAGCAGCTGTCTGGCCACACTGGCGAATCCGCATTGGACTGCCAGTCCCTGTCTTGTTCCCTGCTGCCACAGGGGAGGCATCCATGGCGAGAAGAAACCCACAGCCGTGTGCGTATGCTGGATGGTTTGGTTCACAGCTGTCTTTCCCTGTAGCAATCACTGGAAGTTTGCTGTTGTTGCTTCCTACTCCTCATTCTTTCTGAGTGTGGGTCTTCCATCTCCCAATATGGTTGCATGCAGCTACGTGTTGCCCTGAGGACTCTCTTTGGGTGGTGTGCACTCTGCCTGCCCCACAAAACTTTTGAAGATACATGCTGTGAATGGGAGTCTCTCACACTAGGGATATGGTGTGAGGAAGGGGTGAGATGAGCCATGCTGTGTGGGCTGTGTGATATAAATAAAATATATAAATAAAGATATATAAATATATAAATAYATATATAAAATATATAAATATAAAATTTTATATTATCAATATAAAATTGGGTTATGCCAGGTGAGTTTGGGTTGTGGTCATCCAGACTGCCTATAGGAACATTGTGATAGACCGTAAGGGCCAGATGCTTCTAGGGTTTCTTTTTTGGGATTTCAGTTCTCTAGTACTCTCAGGGTACCCAGAGAGCATTCCCTGATGCTCAGTCAGGAGGTTAATTCCTGTGACCACTGTACTGGGATGGTGGGATGCCTGTGTAACCTGATTGAGAGGTTCCTGGGACTCTCCTTTGCCCTGCAGCCACACAGCATGTGTAGGCATCACCTGGGGGACTAGCTTGGCTCCTAGTGTCCAAGGTGCTTACAGACCTCCACAGCTGCACCAGAAAAGGGGGGGATGGAAGGGGGAAGTTTGCCTTAATATGCCTTGGATTTCAGTGAGTTTGAGATGAGACCTTCAGGAAGGACAAATAAGTAATATTCTGATGATCAGTATTGAAAAAAATCTCTCAAATTCTGTAGGTATAATCCTTGCAATATTTAAACACTCTTCCTACTTTCTTGTTTGGGGAAACACAAAAAAACAAACAAACAAACAAACCCAAAACACTACTAAGTTTGGGAAACGTTTATCTCCATGAGTGTGCTAGCTCTTGGTGTTTTTTCATCTTGCTCAGCAGGACTACAAGACCTTTCCCTTAGCATTCTGATACTTCTTCTTTGTGATCCAGATATGAACAGTAATTGCAGAAGTATTTGAATTTTTTAAGACATCTTACTGAACTTTTTTCTTAGAACCCTCAGCAGTGTTTGGGCTCAAATTTGAGAGTTGGCTAATGAATCCCATGCTGGAGGGATATTATTCCTATTTTTTGGCACCACATACTTGTTCCTATTGCTTTCAAATACTTTCAGTCAGCAGAATAAAGCATTTGTGCTGATTCTCATAATCAGATTGTTCTTACATACTTTCTTAGCTGTGATATTGGTAAGGGTAATCTTGTTACCCTTTCAAATACCATGGGAGGTGCAATACGTGGGGCAGTCTGTCCACAGACTCTGTAGTGTCCTATATACCATATCTTTTCATAAGGAGCCTGCCCTCAGTCCTTGAACAGTTATGGCTGTAATTGTAAAAATGTTAATTATTTAAACATGCTTTCCCCATCTTTTTTTTTTCTTGTTTTTTTCTTGTTTTTTTTTTTCTCCTTATCTTTAGGGTTTCTCTGCCATATCTTTCAAAATCTAGAACCTGCAAATTTGCAATAAATGCTTGTGATTGGTTTAAATCTTCCTTCCTGAGCGCAGCTAACAGAGGCAGCGAACAGACGCAGCAGTTTGCGCAGCAGTTCGCGCAGAAGGGCGCGCGAAGGGACGTGCGAAGGGACCTTCATTTCT
>NW_020449162.1:0-2884 GCF_003343035.1 Apteryx rowi | reverse complement strand
TTCGACTCTAGTGGTAGGTATAAGTCAGGAAGGCCTGAAATGAATAGCCACTTAAGCACCATTAGAAGTACGAACCTTCTTCTTTACTTCCATGCTGATCATCTGCTATTTGTTCTGTTGCCTGAGTGCTTTCTAGTTTGGTTTGGGTCTTTTGTTTTGCCTTTTTTTTTTTTTTTTAATAAATTATAGCATGGAATTCCCATGTCTGAATGCACAGATGAAGACTTCATCTGTTTGCTTACGGAGGAAACTTTTCTTCCTCTATGGCATTTAATTTTATCGCTGTCCTGTGATTAAGACGCTGTACTGTTATTCAGGACATCTTCATTCAGTTTGTTTGATTTGAGAGGTTCTCTATAGCACAAGGTAAATTCACTTCTCTTTTCATTCTGGTTTCATAAGAAAAAATAACCCTGATTTTATTTCTAGTAGTTTCATAAGAGATAAAGCCATATATTTCAGAGATACTCAAGATACATTGTCATGAGAGCACAAATAAATGCCCGGAACTCCTATTGCAGGTATTTGAGGTGATAGGACAGGCTTTGAGAGTTTTATTTACTTGAGTGGAATAAAGGTTAGTGCATATCATTCTTTGTTTAACTTTAAAAAGCGAAAATCCTCCTGCATAATCCAGAAATCATCGTTTAGAGAGCTTTCAATCTCTTGCATGGAGAAAAGTAAAATTAAATGTATTGTATATATCTTTGAGTGAAACTGGTTTTTGTTTGTTTAAAGTTGAAAAAAAAAGTAGAACCATCTCTAAACTCCATTAGATTTATATAAGAAATTTCGCACTGGGAGAATTTGGCTCATACATATCTATAACTAAAAGTACTGCTATGAAGAATTTATTAGCAGGTGTCCAAATGCAGAGATATTAAGGACAGCAGCAGCTGTAGATTGACAAGCCTAAGTCACTGCCCAGAGCTCACTGCAGCAGCAAAATTTTGCTTCAACATTGTCTTTATTTTTATTAGAATATGAGTAAAATCTCTTATCAAGAACATAGGCTAACCAAAGCAAAAAGGTATTCGTAGGATGGGAGAACAATATGCTGAATGTTGTTACACAAGCAAAACCTAAGTGTCAGTGGTGTGGTTCCAGTTACTTGTCCAACTCTGAGTGTGAGCAGCCAACTATAACGTTTGCCTGAAAAATCCTGGGTCAGCATACCCACAGGCGCTGGAAAGCTCAGTGTTCCTTTAGGTGCCAAAGTACTGTTCAGTCAGTTTCCTGTGTATGTTTGAGAGTAGTTTATAAATACACTATATTGAAATCAAATTCTTCTGTGAACAAGATTTGCAGTCTCACTATATTTTAGGAATACAGCTGACCTTGAACTGAAATAATTTGAAATCAAATGCTTTATAAAGAAAAAATTTGTATTGTCTGTTTTTGGTTACAGGGCTTGAAGCTGTATCTACTCTAGCACATTCTTGCTACAAAACTGAAGATATATCATGATTTAAATTTGTACTATAAAACTTAGGCAGCTTATGTTATATTACTTCAAAACTGTAATTGCTGCTACTCATAAAAAACTTTTTTTTTTTTTTTGCTAAAAGGATACAAAAAGCAAGTCTTTGAATGAATGCAGCAGTAATTAACATATGATCTTATTCTAAAGGCTACCAATAATAAGATTTTGAACTAATAATCTTATCATTTATACTACTTAAAAGGAAAAAGGATTGTAAGGGAGCTCATCATTAGCTGTAGAGATAAAAATGTGGTTCATAATGCCAAGTCCTACTGAGGTTGTACATTAACTGAATATATCACGGTATGGTATATGGTATGTTAATTGGAGTGGGGCACTTAGATGCTACATCCTTTCAGCAAAATCAGGAATATAAACTAGCTGCTGCTAGAATAAATAACCAGTTTCCTTAGTGAAAGAATAGGCAGGTTAACACTGACAGAAATTTACTGTGTCATGTCAAACCAGCTTCAAGTGTTTAGTACAATTTTAATCTGTATTTTGATGTTTTCTTCTTAATGTTATTTATTTATCTTAATATAGATTATATGTCTATCTTCAAAAAAGGCATAACAAAGCCACAGATTTAATTAACCATATTCTTATAGCAGGTCTGTAAATTTAGAATCTTTAATTTTTTGAATTCAGCTTTTAAATTCATTGTTAGAAAAATCCCTCTAAAAATAAACTGTTGGCATATTTTATTAAGTCAATTAGGTTTTCATCGGTGTCTTTTTCTATCCACAGTTTCAATGAGAACAGCATGTGGCTCTTTTCTCATAATCAATATAATCTCTTAAGAGTTCAGTTTCAAAATCAGCTGCAGAGAGTAACAATTAGAGGTTTGTAGATTTGATAGATTTTATAGCAATTATGTCATTAACAAATTATCAAGTTATCAAGCTGTCTCATAGAAATAATAAGAGAAAAACTCAAAGCTGATGACTGTATAGAAAAAGAGCCATATCTGTGATATGAGAACATGTTATTAGTGTAAGTGAGCTATACAGAGTTAACCTTTAGAACTATAGTGATGCGGGAAATCAGGTACCATATTGAATAATGGATTTTAAAAGCAAGATCCAGGGGTCCCATTTTGTTACTTAAAAGAGGATTTAGATGGAATATTTAGAATTTGTCTGTTAAAACCCCCTAAACAGTTATTACCTAACAATTACTGTTTTTATTTAAAAGTTTCTAAGGTATTAAGTGTCAGGCATCTTCCAAGGAGAGTTACAGATTCTGCGAACTTTCTGTATATGTTACATGAAATAGCATTTGGACTGGCTGTAGCCTTTGATTCTGTTTGCCCAATGAGTAGCTAAGGAACACGATATTTCTGAGGCTCTTTCTTGGGTTTTGTTGTTCTGTGTGGTTTGGTGGGAGGAGAGATTGGGGGGG
>NW_020449161.1:0-2885 GCF_003343035.1 Apteryx rowi | reverse complement strand
TTCGACTCTAGTGGTAGGTATAAGTCAGGAAGGCCTGAAATGAATAGCCACTTAAGCACCATTAGAAGTACGAACCTTCTTCTTTACTTCCATGCAGATCATCTGCTATTTGTTCTGTTGCCTGAGTGCTTTCTAGTTTGGTTTGGGTCTTTTGTTTTGCCTTTTTTTTTTTTTTTTTAATAAATTATAGCATGGAATTCCCATGTCTGAATGCACAGATGAAGACTTCATCTGTTTGCTTACGGAGGAAACTTTTCTTCCTCTATGGCATTTAATTTTATCGCTGTCCTGTGATTAAGACGCTGTACTGTTATTCAGGACATCTTCATTCAGTTTGTTTGATTTGAGAGGTTCTCTATAGCACAAGGTAAATTCACTTCTCTTTTCATTCTGGTTTCATAAGAAAAAATAACCCTGATTTTATTTCTAGTAGTTTCATAAGAGATAAAGCCATATATTTCAGAGATACTCAAGATACATTGTCATGAGAGCACAAATAAATGCCCGGAACTCCTATTGCAGGTATTTGAGGTGATAGGACAGGCTTTGAGAGTTTTATTTACTTGAGTGGAATAAAGGTTAGTGCATATCATTCTTTGTTTAACTTTAAAAAGCGAAAATCCTCCTGCATAATCCAGAAATCATCGTTTAGAGAGCTTTCAATCTCTTGCATGGAGAAAAGTAAAATTAAATGTATTGTATATATCTTTGAGTGAAACTGGTTTTTGTTTGTTTAAAGTTGAAAAAAAAAGTAGAACCATCTCTAAACTCCATTAGATTTATATAAGAAATTTCGCACTGGGAGAATTTGGCTCATACATATCTATAACTAAAAGTACTGCTATGAAGAATTTATTAGCAGGTGTCCAAATGCAGAGATATTAAGGACAGCAGCAGCTGTAGATTGACAAGCCTAAGTCACTGCCCAGAGCTCACTGCAGCAGCAAAATTTTGCTTCAACATTGTCTTTATTTTTATTAGAATATGAGTAAAATCTCTTATCAAGAACATAGGCTAACCAAAGCAAAAAGGTATTCGTAGGATGGGAGAACAATATGCTGAATGTTGTTACACAAGCAAAACCTAAGTGTCAGTGGTGTGGTTCCAGTTACTTGTCCAACTCTGAGTGTGAGCAGCCAACTATAACGTTTGCCTGAAAAATCCTGGGTCAGCATACCCACAGGCGCTGGAAAGCTCAGTGTTCCTTTAGGTGCCAAAGTACTGTTCAGTCAGTTTCCTGTGTATGTTTGAGAGTAGTTTATAAATACACTATATTGAAATCAAATTCTTCTGTGAACAAGATTTGCAGTCTCACTATATTTTAGGAATACAGCTGACCTTGAACTGAAATAATTTGAAATCAAATGCTTTATAAAGAAAAAATTTGTATTGTCTGTTTTTGGTTACAGGGCTTGAAGCTGTATCTACTCTAGCACATTCTTGCTACAAAACTGAAGATATATCATGATTTAAATTTGTACTATAAAACTTAGGCAGCTTATGTTATATTACTTCAAAACTGTAATTGCTGCTACTCATAAAAAACTTTTTTTTTTTTTTTGCTAAAAGGATACAAAAAGCAAGTCTTTGAATGAATGCAGCAGTAATTAACATATGATCTTATTCTAAAGGCTACCAATAATAAGATTTTGAACTAATAATCTTATCATTTATACTACTTAAAAGGAAAAAGGATTGTAAGGGAGCTCATCATTAGCTGTAGAGATAAAAATGTGGTTCATAATGCCAAGTCCTACTGAGGTTGTACATTAACTGAATATATCACGGTATGGTATATGGTATGTTAATTGGAGTGGGGCACTTAGATGCTACATCCTTTCAGCAAAATCAGGAATATAAACTAGCTGCTGCTAGAATAAATAACCAGTTTCCTTAGTGAAAGAATAGGCAGGTTAACACTGACAGAAATTTACTGTGTCATGTCAAACCAGCTTCAAGTGTTTAGTACAATTTTAATCTGTATTTTGATGTTTTCTTCTTAATGTTATTTATTTATCTTAATATAGATTATATGTCTATCTTCAAAAAAGGCATAACAAAGCCACAGATTTAATTAACCATATTCTTATAGCAGGTCTGTAAATTTAGAATCTTTAATTTTTTGAATTCAGCTTTTAAATTCATTGTTAGAAAAATCCCTCTAAAAATAAACTGTTGGCATATTTTATTAAGTCAATTAGGTTTTCATCGGTGTCTTTTTCTATCCACAGTTTCAATGAGAACAGCATGTGGCTCTTTTCTCATAATCAATATAATCTCTTAAGAGTTCAGTTTCAAAATCAGCTGCAGAGAGTAACAATTAGAGGTTTGTAGATTTGATAGATTTTATAGCAATTATGTCATTAACAAATTATCAAGTTATCAAGCTGTCTCATAGAAATAATAAGAGAAAAACTCAAAGCTGATGACTGTATAGAAAAAGAGCCATATCTGTGATATGAGAACATGTTATTAGTGTAAGTGAGCTATACAGAGTTAACCTTTAGAACTATAGTGATGCGGGAAATCAGGTACCATATTGAATAATGGATTTTAAAAGCAAGATCCAGGGGTCCCATTTTGTTACTTAAAAGAGGATTTAGATGGAATATTTAGAATTTGTCTGTTAAAACCCCCTAAACAGTTATTACCTAACAATTACTGTTTTTATTTAAAAGTTTCTAAGGTATTAAGTGTCAGGCATCTTCCAAGGAGAGTTACAGATTCTGCGAACTTTCTGTATATGTTACATGAAATAGCATTTGGACTGGCTGTAGCCTTTGATTCTGTTTGCCCAATGAGTAGCTAAGGAACACGATATTTCTGAGGCTCTTTCTTGGGTTTTGTTGTTCTGTGTGGTTTGGTGGGAGGAGAGATTGGGGGGG
>NW_020449160.1:0-2821 GCF_003343035.1 Apteryx rowi | reverse complement strand
GTGCTGCAGTTGATCTGGGAGCCCTTCATGTCCTCACGTTCCTGCCTCCAGCTCCTGCATGCTCTGTTGAGGGAACACAGAGCACCTCCCCATCAACACCCAAGCGCTCTCTCTACAACCTGCCTCTGCCTCTGCCCTCCCACAACCTCTCGGCCCTCCTGGGATGACCCTCCACCTTCACTTGAGCAACTCACCATGACTGCCTGCTGCTCCTCACCAAGCAGCTTTCTGCAGAACAAGTGACYTCTCAAAYTCCAGTCCTGCCTTGACACCTTCAYCTGYAGCTCCCTCTCRCCTGCCTCTCCCYTCTCCTCTCATCTCCATGGKCTTGCCACACAGCCCCTGCCCTTTCTCTGCTTCCCAGAGGCCAAACAGCTTCGATCTAAGCTTGGAAGATGGCTCAAAGGCTCTTTCTGGAGACAGGTATGTGAGGATATGTATGCCGTTATGGAGCTGGGCCAACAGAAATGACATATTTTGGGGAGGTAAGTGGRTTTCAGGTAACGGTGTTGCAGTTGAACCAGTGATTATTACACCGCATGTCCTATTCCCTTTCCTCCAGTTCCAGTCCCTTTACCCTAAAGGCTTTACCCTAAACAGTTGCTCTTAACCTGTGCTCTAAAATGCTTCCTATCCAGCAGCTTCTTTCCTTTCCCTTAACCTGCACTTTCTTCTTGCTGCTTTTCGCCCCTTCCTGCAGAGCCTTCTTCTGCCCCCAGTGAACCCACCATGGTGTTGCCATGGATCAGAGATACAGCGAACACTCATACCGGGGGATCCCAGTAGGAGGCTTTTTCCACCTCCAAGCCTTCTGCCCTGAGACAATGGAAAGAGCTGTGCAGCCTGCCTTTTCTTGGTGTGGCCTTGCTCGTGAATTTGGCTCAGCTCAGATCCAAATCTCTTCTCCTTCCACTTCTCATGACTGTCCAGGGTATGTGTCACAGACACCTGCGGAAGTCTGTCTGTCACACTCAAAAGCTTATTCATAGGGTAAAGAGGAAAGTGCTGTCACAGTTAAACCCTTAAACTAAGTGAAACAAAGCTGCAGGCTAAATATATTTGTCTGTATATATATGTGTGTGTAGATATATACACGTGTACACACACACATATATGTATGTATATATACGTATACATACATACACACACACACACACACACATATATATATATAGCCAATTATTTATTATTAGTATAGCATAAATCTTTGGAGTCTAATCATTATTAGGTCCATTCTAATCATTACCAAAAATTAGAACTACTTCTATGCAGAAAAAAATTCAATAATAATTACCATCAGTTAAACTTATAGACACACTTCCTAGAGTCTACCTCCTTTCCTGATGTTGTGCTCACCTTTCCGCTCTTCCTCCAGGTCTTAATGTTGGTAGATTCATGCTGGTAGTGGTGGGGGTGTCACGGTGAGTCATTAGCATCTGGAGTCCTTGCCAGGAATACGATGCTGGTGTTAAGAGTTTCTTATACCTCCCTCTTGGATCCACTTGGGGTTATTTTTGTGTGTTTACTAACACACTTTTATAATTTTGCTCTTTCTTCATTGGTCTGTAGCTCCATATTACATCCAAATTTATGCTGTATGGTGGYTTTTATACACATTACTATTTCTTTGTTCCCTTTGTTACCCCTCAAACCWATTTTGTCCAGCTATAGGTCAACATTTCAGTTACTGACATTTGCGAGACATTTATAGTTGCAGGGCCTCCAGTGCCAAGCCTGCGTCCTGTCTCTTTTGGTCCCATGCCTGTAGTCTACACCACATCCTGTGTCTCCAGTTCTCCAGGCTTTGCTATCATACCAGGCCTGTATTTCTCTACAGAACRTCATTTTGTTAGTCATAGGTCTCATTCTACCTAGAGGAACTGCTCATTATTGCTGCCTATRTAAAACTATGACTGCACCATACAGAGATAATCAAACAAACAAGCAATTAGCTTAAAGGCTGATGGCAGTCAAGTAGCAGTGACCCACCTTCATGGCCATGATCTGAATCCCTGAGGCACTGGGCTAGACACAGCATCTTACGATTTCTCATGACATGGGGATCACTTGGGTTGGACCCCAACTCTAGGTGTCTTTCTTCAGCCCAGAGAGAACACCAAAAGTGTCTCCCAAGAGGAYGGCTGTAGATACCGATAGAAACGTGTGTCCATGGGCTGGTAAAGAGGAGAGTCGGGATGGCTTGCAGCCAGAGCATGAGGGACATCCCTGTTGTTGTCCCTGTTGTTGCAGGAGCCTTTCCCCACAGACACACCAGACCCTGTGAGAGGTTGTGGCATGCATCCTGAAGGTGGACGGGAGAGAGGGATGAAAAGAAGCATCAGACAGATGAGCTGAAGTAGTAAATATCTCTAGATATGAGCAGTGGCTCTGCTCCTGCAATGCCCTTATCTCCAGCCCCAGCAGCATCTGGGAGCAAAGAGGCTTTTCCTGACGCAGAATTCTCCAGCAGAGCTGTCTTCTGCTGCAGAGGTGGGTGCCCAGCTGGAGGGTCCAAGGGGGAGAGCCTGTGCTCACTCTTTCTCCTCCTGGTGTGTCTGCAGTGAGCTGGCAGTGCTGTGCTGGAGAAGGTCAAGGGAAGAGAACGGCAACAGGAAACACGTTTCTGCAGGCAGGCCCAGCTGGCACACCCTGCTTGTGGAGGGCAAGAAAGAGCAGGACAGGTGCCTGATGGGGGCTGATGTAATTACAGGATCATGGTTAATTGTGGAAAAGCTCAATTCTACAGCCAAGGATTCTGAAATGATCCCTTTTGGTATCATCTGAGCATTCCCTTACTGCTTCTGGAGTGTGCTTCAAAAGA
>NW_020449159.1:0-2950 GCF_003343035.1 Apteryx rowi | reverse complement strand
GGAGGAGCGAAGAGAGTAGCCAATGCTTTTCCCATACACCTCCCTTTGCAGACAAAGTATTTTCTGGAAGGAGAAGCAGCAGCCCAGCAAAGGGCACTCCATCCCTTCCTGTTGGAATTTCATTCAACCTGAGCTCTGCAAGGCTCGGGTGTGTCTGGAGAAAGCAGTCCTCTGAGTAACCTTGGAGGACTTAGTGGTCATTTACACCATTTTTCAGGTGTTTGTACCATTCCGATTTCTAAATTACAGAGAGACAATAGGAAACACTGATTCCCTAAGAAGCACTCTTTGCCACAGCTACATCTCATTCTTCAGATGTGTGCCAGACTAGCCCAGGACTGTTCAGCTTCCTTTCAGGGAATTGTCCAAGTGAGGAAAACAATCCATCTCAGGGAAGATGGAAATATTCTATGGCTTGAAGTATTCTCAGATGGTCACTTACTGGTATGATGCTGCAGTTAGCAAGAATAATACCCACTAGCTCTTTTGATACCTAAATACCCTTTCAATATCTAGAAAGAGTGAATGGGGTAAGATAGATGCCCCAGAAAGCCAGTAGGTGACTGTCCTGATAAATCTTGAATAAAATAATCTACTCAAGACTCGATCAACAGGGAAGCAAGCTTCATACAGACAATTAATGTTTTTTAACATAATTCTCTGTGCTAAAATCTTTTCTAGCAAACTTTGTTTCTTTTTTCTTTTATTTTTTAAACAAGGTTGCAGGTCTGATTGATAAAGCTACTTCTGTTAATATCCACTCTGTGAATTTGTCCAGGTCATTTTACTTACCTAAAGAAAACTTGTAAATAGAATGTATAGGTCACACAATAAAATGGATTTAAAATTTGGAATTTAAATTTCCTTATAGGGAGATGTCAGCAGACCATTATGAGGATCCATTTTTGATAAATGCTCTTCAGTATTTTTATCAATAACTTGAATTACAATATAATTACCAGCAATTTTGTCACATCTACAAAATTTTTGAAGGATAATTAGCAATTAAAGAAACCATTAAAGAGTGATCTGATGTCTGGATGCCAATAAATGTGTTTTAATATAGAAAAATTCAATGTAATATATATGTGAACAAAACATTCAAGTTATGAAACAAGACCCTTTCCAAGAAAATAGGATTTAGGAGTCATTGACTACAACCACATCAGTACAAGCCTGCAATTGTTACAGGTCTAATGAAATCATTGGGTATATGGAAAAGGGAATTTAGAGCTGAAGAATGTACACACAGTGGCAAAAGGACTTGTTTTAGATACCTAGTGTCTGTGTCTTGTCTTGAACCATGGAAATAGCTGAGAACGAGTGTGGAAAAACAAAAGGAAACCAACAAAGACTTCATTCTAACTGTAACTCAATAGTTAAAGCATCTCAACTTATTTCTCTTGTAGAAGGGAAAGTGATCACCCTGTATTGCACAGTCATGGAAAAATATCCGAGATTAGAATAAGAACAGAGTATTGAAAAAACTTCTCAGCTTTGCTGAGAAGAGCACAAAAAGATTCAAATGGTTAAAAACTGACATCGTGTACTTCTTGCAATGAATCTAGCCTTTCTGGTTTAGCTGAGACCTGACCCTAGAAGTTGATTTAAAGACCTCAAATGAAATATTCCTAATAAAGTTGTTTCAGTAATTAATTACATCCTGTGTTAAAAATATGTCTTATTTTTCATCTGGCACAAGATTCAATTTTGTGTCCCTAGATTTTCTTGTGCACATGAATTGAAAAATCCTCGGAAGTCTCCTTAAGCGTCTAGAGTGTGATTGAGTCACTTCCTAATCTTTTTTTTTTTAATTTTTACAGAAAAGCAGATGTTTTTGACTTTAAATCATTCTTGCAGTTCCTTTCTGAACCCCTTTTAGAAATACATACAATGAAACTTGACCCAGCAATTGATAATAGTCTCACGAATGTTAGTTACATCCACCATCATGGAAAATATCTACTTTTATTCCATATTCTCTGGAATTTTCATCCAGTGGTCTTATCTCACAGTTTTATATAAGCAGTTCATGTTTAGTTGGCTTAGGCCTGTGAAGCTTGAGTCTTCTTTGAGACATAGTTACAAGTCTCCTTAATACGTTTGAAGTATATTCTTGTTTCGGGAGTATGCAACTTTGGACATATAGGTTCATATTATACATATAGCATGTAACCACATATTAGAAATATGGTATTCAAATGTTCACCAGCAAATTAGATAACCCAAAGAATTCTCCAGAAACTACCTGTCTCATCAATTTACCTCTGCAATAGTCCAGTTTTCTGTAAAATTTAGTACTTTCTTTTAATGCTGTAGCCCAGAGTAAGTCTGCCAGCCCAATGCAGCCAAATCCCGTTTTTCATTTAGAATAGTACCAAGCTGGCCTCTGACTTCAGTTAATAGATACAGATATTAGATAGAACTGGGCCACAAAGAGATACCTGCAGAAACCATCAGAAATTCTCCCAGTAGATGATTTCCTGCTTACAATTATTTGTCAAGATCTCTTCCTCTCTATTATAGATACCTGCTGTTCAGGATGATCAGGAGGAAAAAATAAATGCACTTACTTGATGCTCTAAAACAAATGTCCTTGACGATCCACACCAGTGGGGACTGTATGCCATTCTGCTTAAGCAGTAGAGTGATTCAGAACTGACAAAAATAACAAATACATAATGTTTGATGTGAATCCAAAAGTTTTAAGTTGCCATGTTTATTTTCAGTTACCAATATCCTGCCTACTTAAAGACACCTAAAGAGGAGACCTGGGACGAGGTGACTCGAAATAACAAAACAGAAATATTTTCTGAGATGCCAGATCCTTGTCAGTAGAGTTATTAGGAAAAGATCTTTTTCTTATTGTAAAAAAGAATATAAAATGCCAAAAGCCTTCCCTCCCCTGCCCATGGCTGGAGTTCTTTTAACCACTTCTGTTTGTCAACCT
>NW_020449158.1:0-2958 GCF_003343035.1 Apteryx rowi | reverse complement strand
AAACTATCTAAAGGACTTAGAGCACAGATCTCTGAATTTCCAGCTATTTAGGCAAATCTATACTGATAACATACATCTTATTATATGTAACACCTTTATCAGAGGGGTTTAACACAGTTCCTGACAAAGTGAAAGGTGAGCACAATCAGAGTTGATCTGTTTGCTTAGGACAGGGGGTTTTGTATCCAGCAAGAGCTGGTACATGGACTGTAGCAAACTGCAGCATGCCCAGGCATCCATGAGAAGGTTCAAACTATGCATTTTCTAGTGGGTCAAGAGGGAAAACCAAGCACAGACCCTAGAGAGTGTTTGCCTTTAGCTGGGTTTTAGTTAAGAGCTTTTCCTTTAGAAAAGGGTTGTTCCCCTTCTGTCCAAGCCAAATGCCTAAAGACTTTGGAAGATAGCCCTCAATCATCATACAACGAGACATTTCTTTATTTAGTGGACCACTATACAGTTTAGGGCTGACACTATTGCCAGAAGGCATAATTAATTTGGGGTAGAAGGGGCACATTTTGGTGGTCACAGCTTGAGAAAGACTTCTTGATGCTATCTTTCCCAAGGTAGCATAGCCTGCAGTTTAATCCGTGGGCCCAATGAGCCCAGGTCTGACTTCCTGAGGGGTTTCCATTTTCAGAGTACTCCAGAGGAGGCACAGACCCCTTTCCCATGCACCTTGGGTCCCTTCCCAAAGAACCCAAGTATCACCGCCATCCAGGTGCTGTGTGCCTGGTGCTGGCTGCAAAGGCCTGTGTCAATGAGGAGGACAAAACAGTTGCCCTCTGAACAGTAGTAATGAGCTTTTCAGTTCTTGAATAAAGTGTGTGTCAGAATAACCTTGATCTTGGCCCCATATACACACAGAAATCCAAGAAAGGTTTCTCCCCATTTTTGCGAGTCCTGAGAGAAAGGCTGTGTCCCTGCATGCTGGCGGGCTCTGTTGGTGCCGGGGTCGGCATCTCAGCACCCTCACTGATGAGGGCACCCCAGCCCTCAGCCTGGTGCCAGAGGGGTAATGAAGGTCATACTGACATACTTCAGATCTTCATCCTTGGTGGGAAGGGCATCATGCCCCATTGCTGAGCTGGTGGGAGCTAGCGAGAACTAACCATCACTGTATGGGCTGCCCGGCACAAGCTCAGGTGGGCACCATGGGAGCATTGTGCACAGCTGATAACCCAGAGGACCATTCCTCACTCAATCCCACTGTCCTCCATTTATCTGCTGGCAGATAAATATGAAAATCAGTGAATTCCCTTAATACAGGGTATTGCAGTAAGAGTCCTAGGTGGGCCAACAGCCTGGGAGTAGGTCAAGTGCTAGAAGGACTAGGGGCTTATGGCACCCAAAGTTGTCATACCCAAAAGTGCCCCATGCCCTGCAGGGTCTGGGTGCCAGCATTATGCCCTGGAAGTATCACAGGGAGACAGGTGGAGCATAGCAGTCTACGCTGTCATCTTTGAGATTTCTTTCTTTTTTAATATATCATTAGCCTGGGATGAATGCTGACACTTATTCCAAAGACAAAGAATATCAAGGCCAATGCAGCATGTATAGTGGGGGAGAGAGAAAGACCATGTCTCAGGAGTATCACAAATTACAACTATGTTCTAGAGTTCATCCATGTGTATGATCACAGGAAAAAAAATGAGAGAAGTGCACTTGAGATTTTAAGATTACAAGTGTTTTATTAAACAATGAGAAATAACCTTAACAGTATAATGGCACTGGGCTGAAGAAATTGTTAAGATATTCTTATATTGCATAACTAAATCACTATTCATAATCAGCAGGAATTATTAAGTGTCTCTGCATGCAGTCTACTGACATATGACTGCTTTGGTTTCACCAATATCATCTTTCAAATGTTCATTTCGCTGATATTCCTTCTGAAGGTAGAGAAAAAATGTAATATTCATCAAAGGGTCCCTTATCATTGCCAAGGCATTACTACAGCTTCAACTCTGTTCCTGCTAAGCTGAAGCTTAACATAAAAATATCGTCAACAGTGATGATTAATTGACTTAGTACATCTCTAGCCAAAACCCCTGTGGTCAAACTTATTATCAAATAAATCCCAATAGCTATTAGTACTGTTTTAAAATTATAATCAGAGACAATGGCTTAAAAGATAATGTGAAATCTCCCTGTAGAAGAACTTCAGAATATGGCTTTTTAGAGGGGAAAATTACCATTTTCAACTGACAAGGAAACATGGGAACTACTAAGAAATTACGCCACATTCATTCTCTTCATGATGAAAATTTATTTCTGTACTCTCTTTCCATTTAAAACAGGGCTGAAATCAACTACCTTACCACTGAACCTGTTCATGAAGAGCAAAATCAGATCACCTTTTTTTTCAGAAAAATCAAAACATGTTTGTGACCCAGGCAACAAAAGTATGCACGCACTTGTTAACACTAATTTTTATTGAAAGTAACTGTGATAATAACCCCTGGGACTGCAAATTAAAGGATGTCAGGACAGGTGCTCTGGGAAACAATCTCAGATAAGACAGTGTTGGTTTTAGACAACAGAAAATACCAAAGCTGTAACTATACCTATAAGAGAGTGAGGATAGTTGATTTTCTTGTGTCCATGTTAACTCTCAGTAATAGGAACTAGAGAGAGTTTCTGTCAGTAGAATAACTTACCACAAAGACATCTGTGCTTTCCAGTAGCATTCATGTCATGTTTGTGTTTTCACTGAAAAAAAGATCAGAAATATTACTGTATCTCTTCTTAAGTTGTTGTTTGGTAATCATAAACAGAATGACCAGTATAGCACAGCAAGAGTCTGATGAGACCAGTATAAAGCCTTCTGAAAAGAATATAAGTTTTCTATCATCTTTGGTGGATTTGATTTCAGATTCCCTCCGGGCTACGTAATGTGCAAGTTATCTAACACAGTCAAAAAGGAGAAAATTAAAGTGCATTAGCACAAAGCTTGAATCA
>NW_020449157.1:0-2958 GCF_003343035.1 Apteryx rowi | reverse complement strand
TTAAGTTCCTTCCTTATCTAATCCCCATGAAACCTTGCTTAAATCCCACTAATCCCAGTTATTACTGTAGCTCATGTGCTTTTGGTTTTTTAGTTCGATAGTCTTGGATTTAAAAATGAAGCACTGGGAAGGGAAAAGACTATTAGGAATCCCTAACTGGAAAAAATAAATTTCTTACCAGCCATTCTGAAAGATGGGGAGGCTTGCATTACAATATTTTAGCATTAGTTGTTGAAAACCACTGTGGAGATGAATAAAAGCTCTGTTTTCTTGTATCCAGAAGTTAATGCACTGCATCTGTTGAGTGTTTAGAGAATCTATTATTTTGACCAAAACTTGTTTTCTAGTGTATGTTTTTGAAATTCATCTACCATAGCAGCTATCACAGAAGTTGTGTCCAGAAGAACCCTGAATCAGCATACAAATTTATCATTCTGTTGAAAAGCGAAGTGCGAGCTTTAGAGAACCATTTGAAAAGCACTGTTTTTCACCAAAGCATAGACATAGTTATTGGATTGCCCATACTGCCCTCCCTTTCCTATAGTGATTTCTCATCATCAAAGGGAGCACTTATTATTACTTACTCATTCTTGTTCTGTTTTTAACTGTCCAAATCTTAAATAAAATATAATCATCTGCTTGACTGACCTCTCTTTCTTGCACATTTTGAAAATGTTATATATATTTTGAATCATGAAATATGCTAGATCTTGTGATTTTAAAACTGTATTCATGGTTATTGTTTTGGACATGCCTGTCTAGATACAAACACTTTGCTGCTGAATGATAAGAGACTATCTAAAGATTAAAATGATTTAAGATCACTTAACAAAGGCTTCTAAATATGGAATGTGTCCATTTCAAGTATGAAATAATAAACTACAGGGAAAGGCAAAGTCTTTTCCACAAAGATTATAGATGTATTGATTTTTATTTTTATTTTTTGAAAAATTCTATCAATCTAGAAATATCTTTGCATTGAGAGCACTAATCCCAGCAGCTGCTCAGTGTTCCACGCGAAGCTGACTCTGATAGGGACTTACATCTTTGTGTTTTATCAAACAGAAAGCTATTGAAAAGCTCTAAGCATTTGCCTAAGTCTTCCTAATTTCTTATGTATCTGGGTAATTTGCTATTAGCTTGCACATATAGCAGGCAGCTTGAGAACTGCTACATTTGTGCCCATCTGCATGAAACACTGAAAGTCAAGAGGGCTGCATTTTGAATGTGCAAAGATATGAGCTGCAAGGGATTGTAAACATTAGACTTAATTAAGCCATAAAAGTTCTGCAAGGTTTAGGCTGGTATGTGTATATCTTTGGTGAACTAGCATAGGAGAAAATGATCCTGGTTGCCTAGCAACTCTGTTGTACAAACCACCTCAGTAGAAAGTTTCCAGGTTTGACAGCAAATTAAAAATAGACATTTTGTGTGAGGACAGTGAAAATTTCCCCAGAACCTTTAGTCACCTGACAAATCCATTGCATTTTATTATGAATTAAAATGGCAATGGGTCTAAGAATATGTCATGGGAAAATGCTAAAATGCTTGGGGAGCCTTTGATATAGGTGCTTCAAGTAGTATAGTCTATTTTCCTTGCAGATTCCTAGTCAGAAAGAGAACAAACATATCTGCTTTGCAACAGTTATTTGCTTTTTTTTTAGCATTAGGAACTGCTATTCCATGTTGATAAAACACTTATTCACTACTGGAAATTTCAAGTTAGTTTATTTCTAGCAAGTACATATCTTAAATAGATGTGCAGTGCATAAACCAATAAAAAGCAGAACACAACTGTACTATGTTATGTTACAGATAATCTAACTGAACGATATTTTAATAATTAGATGGATCTGTTCTTACATGTCTTGACTTGTTTAAAGCGAGTGTTAAGTTTATCATAGGATTGCAGAATAGGTTAGGTTCGAAGTGACCTCTGGATGCCATCTGGTCCAACCAACCCTCTGGTGAAAGCAGGATCAACTTCAAAGTCACATTAGGTTGCTTGGGACCTTGTCCAGTTGATTCACCCTCAAGAATTAAGATGCCACAACCTCCAGACATATGTTCCATTATTTGACCTCTCTCTTTGCAAAGAATAGTTTCATTATGCTGTAACTCCTAGTCCTTTACAACATACTGATTTGAAAGGATTCAGCCAGGACTCAAGCAGAATATTCTTATTTTTCAAGATGCTAGTTCTATAATGCAGCTCTCGGTAACCGCCTTGTATTGCCTATGATGTATCCAGGGTCTTTAAGCTGCCTGTGCAATCATATTGGAAAGCCTCAGTTTTCTACTTTTTCAGGAAAGAATATTTTCTTTGGCTAAAAAGCTCATCCTAAATTAACTTTCCACCCTCAGCCAAATCAAAACATTCCATGCTTTGTCTCCAGTCTCTCTGTATCTTTCCTCTGTTCCTCCTCCAGGAGTTCCCTCTCCAAATACAACATACACAGGCCAAGTACTTTCCTTTGAGTCCCCTCTTCTCTCCCTCCCATCTGTGAGCCAGGCCTGCTGCTATCTTCTAGAAGGAAAGAGATAATAACTTCTGTCCTTCCTGCTGCCACATCAGGGGTCAGTGTAGATGAGCAGGCATTCAGTGTCATGCTGTGCAATGGTCTGGACTCAGGTGTTCTCACTCACACCTGATGACACTATCATACTTCACTAAAGAAATGAGTTGAAGCAAGAATGGGAACCCCAGGTGTCTTACCTGCCAAGTAAGTGCAGGGAGGTAGGACAAATATCAGGCCATCATATCAGTCTCTCTGGCTTTATTATTTAAAAGGAATAAGGAAAACAAGAGTGAGAGTATGTTATATGGGCTATAATAATGGAGCGTTTAGGACACACTTGATGCATGTATGCCCTATCTGTTTCAGACTAGGGATTTGAACTCCTTACTGCTTTAGACACAGAATGATCTTTTTTTTTCTTTTTTCTTTTTTTTTCCCC
>NW_020449156.1:0-2904 GCF_003343035.1 Apteryx rowi | reverse complement strand
GGAAAGCCAGCAGGTCTTTAAGGAGAGCAGCCACCAAGCACAAGGATGGTCCATAGCGATACCCATTAGAACTGGGAGACATCCTGGGAGATCGGCTTGGTTAAACAGGATACTCTTGTCCACCAAAGTAGGCATGGTGAAACCAAAGCTCCCTGAGGGTCAACACTTGCAGGGGATGTCAAGGGCATGAAGAAGAGCTGCTACTACTCTGCTAACACAGACAGAATAAGCAAAGAAGACCGGTCTCACTGCTGAATGGGGCTTGGGCTCTAGTAATAGCAGATGCAGATAGCTCTGAGCAGCTCGGTGCGTTCTTGGCTTCAGTCTTCACCAGCAAGGTCTCCTGAGCTGTTGTGCCTCGATTCAGGACTCCAGAGGAGAAAAACAGCCAGCAGGGGATGATGGTTGCGTGAGGGACTGCTTGTAAGTACTCAGCCCATGCAAGTCTCTGGAATGGGATGGCCTGCATCCAAGCACGCTGAGAGGGCTGGCCAACGTCATAACAAGGCCAGACTCTATCACCTTTTGAAAGGTTGTGTAGATCAAGGGAGGTCCCAAAGACCAGAAAAAGGATTGTGTTGTGCCCATCTTCAAGAAAGGCCACAAGGACAACCCGGGGAGCTGCAGGCCCTGCAGCCTCACTTTGGTGAGGAGTGTGTCATGGAGCAAATCCTCTTGGATCACATTTCTGGGTACATGAGGAATGTGCCTGGGAACAGTCAGCATGGATTTACCCAAGGTAAATCATTCCTGCACAACCTGATTGCCTTCTGTGATAAAAGACCTGTGATTGTGGAGGAGCAGAAAGTACTAGATGTTATTTACCATGATTTTAGGAAGGTGTTGGACACTGTCTCCATGAATATTCTTGAATATAATAAGGCATCATGATAAGATGGGTAGACACACAGGTGGGTAAAAAGCTGTTTGGATGATTGAGCTCAGACGGTTTAATAGAATGGGTCATGCTTTACCAGGAAGCCAGGTAAAGGTGGAGTATGCAGGGGTCTATACTCAGACCTGTCCTGTCTAAGAGATTCACCAGTGACCTGGAGGATGCAATTCTCATCACCTTTGTAGATGACACTTCTTCAGGAGCAACAGTCATATGTTTGAGGGCTGCCATTCAAGTGGGCCTCAGCAGGCAGGAGGAACGGACTGTCAGGAAATTCAACAAGGACAAATGCAGGTCCTGCCCCTGGGACAGACCAACACTCTGCAGTGATATGAGCTGGAGAGTGCCCGGCTGGGCAGCAGCTCTACAGAAAAAGGACCTGGCAGTCTTTGTGGGCAGGAAGCTGAACATGAGCCAGCAGTGTGCCCTGGCAGCAAAGCAGGCCGCAGCATCTTGGGCTGCATGAACAGGAGCACAACCAGGAGATGGAGGGAAGTGATTATCTCCCTCTACTCAACACTCATTAGAGCCCATCTAGATACTGCGTCCAGTTTGGGCTCCCTGTAGACGAACGCTGTTGATCACATGGAGTGAGTCCAGTGGCAGGCCCCCAAGGTGGTTGGGGCTGAAGCACTTGCCCAGTGAGGACAGGCTGAGGGAATGGGTTTATTCAGCGCAGAGAAGGGAAGGTTTTGGGGAGGAATCATAGCAGCTTCCCAATTCAAGGTTGCCACTGATAATGAACCAGGTTTTTACAGGAATTCATGGCAGAAGAATGAGAGGCAACGGTTGTAAGCTAAAACAAGTGCAGTCAAAATTGTGTAGAAGGAAGAAAAATCAATGAGGACCATGAAGCATTTGAAGTGGGGTCCAGAGGGGTTAGGGACTCTCTCTTCTTGGAGGCTTGCAGGATGCAGCTTGACAAAACCCTGAGGAACGTGTTCTGAATTCAGTGTTGATCCCTATGTGAGCAGGAGGTTGGACTAGCTTCCTCCCAAGGTCCCTTCCAGCATGAATGATTTGGTGATTTTGTCCTCTCTGGTGACAGCCACTGCAATTCTTGCAGGCAGCAAATCTTTTGCTGCACGTGGGTTAGCACCTGACATGGCCTCCTCAGAGCCAGCCCCTCCTAGTGGTGGGAGGTTGCCTCTTGGGCCTGAAAGGTTTCCAGTTCAAGGTTTCATTATGAGTGACTGCTTGTCCAGAGTGAGTCCTCTTCACAACCTACAACAGCTGTACATTACAACATGATGCCAAATGGGTGTGACAAATGCAGAAAGTCATGGCATGAGGGTGATTGCACTCTAACATCCATGAGGTCCTTTGCTGATCCAAGAATATCCAGAAGGACTGAAAGAGCCTTAAASCTCCTAGGCACGCACAGGTAATGTTGACTTTGTCACTCTGGGAGGTTAGGGAGCTGTGTTTGTTCAGCCTGGAGAAGGGACGGCTTTAGGGACACCTAATAACAGCCTCGCCATAGCTACCAGGATTTTGTCAAGAAGTTGGAGCAAGACTCTTCGCTCTTGTGCATGATGTGAGGGTGAAGGCCGATGGGCATTAGCTGAAAGAAGTGAGGTTCAGGCTGGGTGTAAGGAGAAACTTTTGACCCATCCAGAGAGTCAAGCACTGGGGCAGGTTGCCCTGAGAGACTGTGCCCTCTCCATCATCAGAGGTTTTAAAGTCCGAAATGAGCAAAGCCCTGAGCAAACTGATCAGACCTGATAGCTGAGCCTGCTGTGGGAAGGAGGTTGGGCCAGACACATCCTGGGGTTCCTTCCAGATGGAATGATTCTGCATTTCCTTCTGCCTCGAGTCTTCTCTTGACCTTGGGAAAACATTCAGCTTGCCTGTGATCATGGAAGCAGATCTCACAGAAGTATGATCAGATCAAATGCATGTTCCTTCTCCTGCTCCGGTTAGAGTCATTCAGGTTCAGGACTGCTTGGCAGCTACCCCCAAATAGCCATGATTTTTCTTTTGTTTCACCTTTTATTGCATTTTTCCCA
>NW_020449155.1:0-3043 GCF_003343035.1 Apteryx rowi | reverse complement strand
GCAGGGAGTCCCCCACAACAATCACCCGCCGCTTTTTCCGGGTGTTCCGGTAGGGCACAGGGTCTTTTGTCCCGGTTACTTCCCTGGCAGCCATGCCCATCTCCTCCTCATCCTGGAGGGCACTAAACCTGTTCTTCAGCTTCAGGTCTTCAGGAGGAGTAGGAGCCTTTCTCCTCCCACGAGCAGTTCATCCACTTTTGGTTTCTTGCTGTCTGTTCCTCTTTCATTTCATATGGAGAAGCCTCCTGAGAGACAAAGAGGTGTTTGCAAAGACTCAGGCAGGCAGCTGGTCCTGCCACAGGGTGAAAAAAACCCAGCTCACTCCTGAGCCCAGGTGGCAGTGCTGAGTCATGTATTTTCAGCACGGGAAGCTTATGTGAGTAAGAGGTGGAGTGATATACTGATGACCTGGACTAAATGAGGAAACACAATTTACTTAATGAATAATGAATCTAATGACCAGAGTTGCTTTGTGCAGCAACTGAAATTTATTACACTTTGTCATTATGTTATAACTGCTGCAGGGAATTTAATTTCTGTGTTACTGTTTTGTTTTTCTTTTTGAAAGCAATAAGGCTTCTGTCATTCAATGGATGATAAAGAGGTAGTATGCTTATGCATGGTTTTTGAGTTTAGTAGAAACTCCTTTTTTCATCATGAACCAAGAAAGGAGGTTGCCATTCACAGAAAACCTTTTGATGAGAAAGGAACCCAAAAGGAGCTTTATAAAACTCTTCTGTGAGAGAATGACATGATGGAGATGCAGCTGGGCCTCAGGGCCCAGAGGGCGCTTCCAGACTTGCTTGTCCCTGTCCAGCTTCCCTGGGCCCTGGCCCAGGTACCCACCTCCCGGCTGGACCCTTCAGACCCCCCTTGCAGCCTGGTCTCCAGCTCTGTCTGCTGCTGCACCCCCTGGCCCCAGTCCCTCCCCTCACCCTGCCAAGGCTGCCACTGGGGCCTGTCACCAGCCCAGCTCTGCCCACCCAGCCCAGCCAAGTCCTGGGGATGGCGCTGGGGGGCGAGGGCATGGCTGCTCCGGGGGCACCCTGGCTCCCTGGCAGCGAGGAGGGACAAAAAATCCCTACCGACCTCGATGTAAGCACCATTTCATTTAATTTGCGTAGCTTAGGGTCAAGTCTGTGCTAGACTGAAGCCTGTGCTGCGTGGCCTTAACACTTATTTTTTATAATCAGTCTTAAGCTATTTTGAAGTTGAACTAGAATAATACCTTCATGCTTGTGAATCTCCAAAAATGAACAGCATTGTCTCCACTGTGCGTATTAGTTCACTGAACTGTGAGACAATGCAATAAGGAGAGAAATAAGTTTTAAAATAGGATTGATTTAGGTAGACCATAAATACCTGCTGTCTCCAGGTTGGGAGTAGATAGGCTGCAGTGTTTTAATACTTAGCAATATGCTTTTGGAGGCATTTTAATTAAAGTATCTGGTCAAAATATCAGCACCGGGGTACCTAAAGTCAGACATTATATGCATAAAAGGAAAGACTTAATTACTCTGAATAAATGAATGAAAGTAAATCTTGTTGAGATCAATGGAAATACTGCAAATATTCAGGTACATAGCTGAATAAGGATTAGGACTAAAAATAAAGATTTTCTTTTTCCCCTGAGAACTGGAGCTTTCCTCTGTGTCTAGCTAATTAACTCCGGTTTCATATTAAACACACACCTGTGGAAGTGAAGCACAGGCTTTCATAGTTAAATCATTAAGTGATTCAGATATGTCCTGAATCTCAGCAAACAAGAGTTTCCAGTGAAGGTTATACTTACTGAGAACTTTGAGTTAGAAGCTGTAACATGTTTGCGAGGACAGGATTTGTTTGCAGGGGCTATGTTAGGCTGCTTTAGGAGTGACTGGGCTAGATGACCTTTCTGAGGGGGCGGGAAAGCTTCTCTTGCTTTTGCTCTGTGAGTTATTCACGTATGATAAGGTAGAGCTTGTTTGATACTGGCAGGGAATGGGAGAGATGTTTCAAAGATTGAGGTCTAAGGAGAGAGAAACAAACTGATGCCAGCCATCTGGGAAGACTAGGAAAAGATCAGGAAGCCTCAGGGGTGATAAAACTAGAGAGAGCTCAGGAGGATTTGCTGCGACTCAGGTATTAGAAGCAAAGCATTACATACAAGGATACAGTGGGTAGAGAACAGACTTCCATATAAAACCTTGCTGTTACTGCTCTGCTTTAGTCACTTTGGTTATTTGAATATTTAAGATATTCTAGTATATTCAAATGAAATCTGTCTTTTTTATTATTTAAATCCTCTTGACTGTTTCTGGGGAGCTCATCATAATGGAAAAGGTCTAGGCAGATATAGTTTAAAGCCCTTTTTGGCTTGGTATCCCGCTGCAGAAGAACTAATGAAAAGCTACATACAGAAAATGCATGGACTTCATGTAATATTTGCAAATTGTTGGTAAATGCATATCATATTCTGTGATCATTTCTCAGAAAACTAGAATCTGTTACTACTAGATTGAGAGAACCTCACCTTTTAAATTCAAGCTATAACTTGCTGCATTTTCTTTCTCTCTCTTTTTTTTTTTTTAAACAGTCTTAGTCCATGTTAGCCCTGGCTAACAGGATGGCTGGTGTATTGTATGTATATATTTAAACTTCTCTCATTTTTAGGGTATCTTATTAATATTAATGGTTTAGCCATTTCTGTAATTCAGGGATGAAACTATACTTTTGATTCCCCAGTTTACTTCACTTAAAGGAAGAAGTAAATTTTTGCTCATCTTTAAGTGTTTTAAGTGTCTAGCACAGCTAACAGAGGCAGCAAACAGACACAGCAGTTTGCGCAGCTGACTAGAACTTGAGGATCTTGTTGGAAGTTGTGGGCTTTCTGAGGACCCCCGAGGAACTAGAAGGTGATTGCTGTGAACAGGAAAGGGGAAGCTAGGCAAGGACAACTGCAGGAGGCCTTGACTTCTCCTGGGAAAAGCTCCTGGGAGAAGCTCTAGCTAGGAGTGGCTGCTGCTAATGAGCTCTCTTGGTTGCCCCTGACCAGAGGGAGTTG
>NW_020449154.1:0-3053 GCF_003343035.1 Apteryx rowi | reverse complement strand
AGCAAAATATGTTGAAGATTACAGGCAGAAAGAAGATGTTGTTTTGCAGCCTGAACATGTTAAGAAAAACCCTGCCACATGCCAAATTGCAAAACTGTTCTTAAATTCTGTGGGGAAAATGTGGATGGGGATCCAACCCACCCAATGCCATTGTAAGAGAACCAGCAGAGTTGTACAGTTACCTCTTTTCTTTGGCTTATGATTTGTCCTCCTGTGATTTTATTGAGGAGGGTGCAGCCACCGTCTCATGGAAGCATGCCAAAGGATGTGCGACCCTGGAGTGCAACAGTAACATTTTTATAGCTTGCTTCACCACGGCATATGTACACCTAGAGCTTTACAGTCTCTTAGATGCCCTGCAAGATCATTGCCTTTATCGTGACACGGACTCTGTGACATTTGTGAGGTGTCCAGGGGATCGGAAACCCCCACTTGGTGACTCTTTAGGTGAGTTGATGAGTTCCGGTCATGGGGAAAGCTCCATATTCATTTTTAACAATATGCATCACCATCTGGTTATTTTGTACTAGATTGTTAGAATACAGTTTTAAAAGCTGTCAAAAGGTAGTCCCTTGTTACGATGACGTAGGAAAAAGATGCAGTGATATCCACAGGCCATGGAGAGGGGATGTTGCAGTTGCTTCCTCTGGAAAGCAATATCTGTAGCATTGTGTTTTAAAAAGGACATGATGCTTTCAGAGAAGAGAGCGCTGTTTGGGGAGTGCCTATGCAAGTCAAAAAACTGAGTGGTTCTGATCTGCCCGGAAAATTGCCAGCCAGCGCTCTCCAGGTTGATTATGTGGATGCATATTCACAGCCATGCTCGCTGGTCTTGGAGAAACACAGGCCCTAGGGAGCCAGTCACTTGGTTACAAGCCTAGAAATGTTCCCTGGTGTAGGGGTCTGCTGAAAAAAAATAGGAGAGTTGCTTGGTGTCTATCCTCACACATAGTCGAAGAACACATCTCATCCAGTTTATTTCTATCACATTGTCAAATACACCGTCCACAATCGTATTAATGGCAGTGGTCAAGGCCCCTGCAAGGCATACTTCTGCTCTCAGGTTTCCTGTTTTAATCAGAGAATAGTGATCAGCACATTCTTGGTCTGGTCACAGGTCAAAGGTGAACAGGGTACAGTCACAGGCAAACTCTTCCCTGTCAACAGGCAGGGAATGATCTTTCATATGGCTGCCCATCGTCTCAATGAGCTGCATGTATTCTCTCACAGAGCAGCCATTCTCAAAATCAGCCTGCAGTGGTTTTGCTGGCATTTGTTCACCAGCCACATACAGGGCCACAAAATTTATATCATAATGTTCAGAGTTGAAAGGGTTCTTAGCATAATTGCCACTAAAAGCATCTATGAACCCAAGAACAACAAGCTTGGGCAGGTACCCCAGAAACAAATTTTCCTGGTTGCTGACATGACTGCCAGACAGTATGCTGAATTCTTCCATGCCTCCCCAGTCTACCAGCTATTTAGCCCTGGCCATAAGTAATGCCTCAGGGTGTCCCACTGCACTCTGGACACCACCCACACTTTCTTCACAAGCAGCGAGGCATAGGTGATAACCAGTTTGAAGGCTCCTGCCACTGGGGAGCTCATCAAACAAAGGCTGTCTTTGCTGCACATCAGCTCAATTTTTATATCCACACYGTTCAACAAAAGCTTAAAAGAACAGATCACTGTGGAGGGGGTCCCAATAGTTCCATCCTCCTATTCTGAGCCATCAAAGCTGAGCATGGCCGAAACCTCTGATTACTGACACCATCCAGACTGACCACTTCTTGCCGCCCAGCTGTGTCTTTGTAGGACAGCCCCATGGAGAAGTGCACAGACAGTGTGTCATGGCTGTAACTGAGAAGCAACTGAACGAAGGTGCAGTAGGGGTAGCCGTTCTTGCTCTGGCTTATCAGTTGGTCCCCCAGCGTAACGTCCAGCAAGTAATTCACAAGGCCCATGGCCTCACCAACACCAAGGTTGGACCCATCAGCTTTTAAATCTTTCAGCAAAGGTACAGAAGAACGTCGTTCAGATCTATGCAATCTTCCCCATTCCCTGCTATGAAAAAGTCCAGGAGTGCAGACTCTGCAATAGTGGAAAGTGGCGGCATCTCAATAAACAGGCTTTCCTCAATGCTGGTCTGCGTGGGGGACACTTCAAACAAATCCAGCTCACATTTGGTATGTTCTTCTGAGTAGACACGAACAAAAGCCGTCCCTTTTAAAATTTATTTCCTTTTCTAGTGGCAAAATGGGCCATCTTGCTCTGGGTTTTCTGTTTCTTTGCACTTTTTGGACTGGCTTGTTTCTCTTTTTCTTCTTGTCCTGGTCACACTGTTGTCTGGCACCCTCCATCCTTTTTCTTTTAAAGGGCTGCGGCAGGCCTTCCCTCCAGGGGCATGACGTGGCTCTCTTTCTTTTAAGGCTTTTTCGTTGAATATAAACAAACCTCGAGCCCTCCTGATTTGCTGGCGTTTCTAACTTGTCCAGGACAACTTTGGAAACACGTCCAAACACGTTTTTCCATTATCTTGAGTGGCACTTTCAATGTATGGCTTGACAATTTCCAAGCACTGTTTCAGAAGAGGGATAACCTTTCTAAACAGGCTATGGAATTTACCCCCAACGCCCACACCATGCATCCCAGGAATGCCTTGAAAACTGGGGACACTATTGCTAGCCTGGGCTCTGTCATAATTCACATACAAGGATGGGTCCCGTAATTCTTTACCGCTACCATTTTGGTGTGGTTTCTTAAAATATCAGAGACTTCTGAGGCCAAAGATGCAGCTTCACAATCACAGTCTTTACTTCAATGCTGATCGTGTCGATGTGCTGGTGATTTACTGGCACGTACTGTGGTTTATCATATGTCACTGTAATGATCTCATTGYTATTAGCACCAGYCAGRACAATGCAATAATGGAACTACAAAGTCCCTATCAAGCTGGTGCTCTACAAGATCTGTGTATAGGTAGAGCAAGTTAAATCCTCCAGTGATGTCCACCACAAAGGGAAATTTCATAGCAGCAGCCCCTGGAGAAGCCT
>NW_020449153.1:0-2961 GCF_003343035.1 Apteryx rowi | reverse complement strand
ACAGCCCATGCATCAGGACAGGCTGGCACCTGACCGTCAGAGGAGTGACCCTGAGGAGAAGGGCCTGGACGTTACGAGGCATGCCATATGAGCCAGTGATGCATGTTCACTGCAGTTGAGGCCAGCTTCATACGAGGCTGCTTCATGAAGCGTGTGGCCACCCAGAGAAGTGGAAATATTATGCTCCTTGACTCAGCACTAGTGTGGCCACATGTGTAATAGTGTGTCCCAGTGTGGACTGCCCAGTGCTGAGGGAATGGAAATGAACCATAGATGGTCCAGAGGAGTCTTCCAAGATGGGGTTAGTGTGCTGAAGCACATGGCCTATATGGGGAGGCTGAGGGACCTGGGMTTCTTCAGCCTGGTGAAATGGAGCTGAAGGGCAGTATAGTAGTAGCCTCCGAGTGCTTGAAGAGATCATGGATCTTTTCTTGGTAGAGGGAAATAACATGAGGAGGGAAAGCCAGGCTAAAACAGGAACTCACAGCTCAACTCCAGGGCAATATGACACCAAAGACAAAGCGGAAGGAGGGATATGCAGCAAAGGAGGAATTCAAAAATTGTGTTCACTGGAGTAGGGATGGTGTTAGGGAAGCCAAAGCTCTCAGAGGGTACACACTGGCAGGGGACATCAAAGGCATGAAGAAGAGCTGCTACTGCTTCAGGAACAGTGAAGAATAAAAAGGAAAATGTTGGCTCCTTGCTGAAGGGGGAAGAGAATCTAGTAAGAGCAGATGTAGGTAGGTCTGAGGAGCTCAGTGCCTTTTTGGCTTCCGTCTTCTCCAGCAAGGCCTCCTGGGCTGTTGTGCCTAGAGTCAGGGCTCCAGACGAGAAAAGTAACCAAGAGTGCATGAGGGCTGAGTGAGGGATGGAGTGGCTGAGTGGGATTGGAATGGCTTCACCCAAGCACACTGAGAGAGCTGGCTGCTGTCATAGCAAGGCTGCCCTCTGTCATCCTTGAATGGTCGTGGAGATGGGGTGAGGTCCCAATAACTGCAGAAAGGTAAATGTTACATCCACTCTCAAAAAAGGCCCAGAGGGCAACCCAGGGAACAACAGGCCGTTCAGCCTCAATTGATTGAGGAGTGTGTCATGGAGTGAGTCCACTCATTTCTGGGCACATGAGGGAGAAGAAGGTGATAGGGAAGAGGCAGCATGGATTGACCCAGGTTAAATTGTGCCTCACCAGCCTGGTTGCCTTCTAGGATTGCATAGCTCTATTTGTGTTTAGAGAGCAGAAAATGTCTTTCAGCTTGATTTGAGCAAGGTGTTTGACACTGTCTCCCACAATATCCTTGTGGAATACAGTTTAGAAATTTACCACCTAGATGGGTGGACAACCAGATGGCTAAAGAACTTGTTGGATGATGAAGCTCAGAGGGCAGTGGTGGATGGGTAGTACTCCTCCTGCAGGCCAGGGAGAAGTGGAGCATCATGGGGGTCTCTCCAGGAACTTGTCGTCTTTATCATCTGTATCAGTTACACGGAGGAGGCAACACTCATCATGCCTGTAGATGAGGGCTGCCATTCAGAGGGACCTAGACAGGCAGGAGGAATGGGCTGTCAGCAATCTCATGGAATTCAACCAGCACCCCACTGTGTTACAGGCTGGGGCCTGATGGCCTGGGGAACAGCTCTGTGGAAAAGGACGTGAGGGTGCTGGGGGACAGGAGGCAAAACATGAGCCAGCAGTGTTCCCTGGCAGAAAAGAAGGGCAGAAGCATCATGGGCTGTATGAGCAGGAGCACAGCCAGGAAGTCAACGGAAATGGTGATCGCCTTCAAGTCAGTATTCATTAGACACCATCTAGAACATTGCATCCAGTTTGGGGTTCCCAGAACAAGAAAGAGGTTGATAACTGGGAGAGAGTTTGGCTGAGGGCCCTTGCAGTAGTCAAAGAACTGGAGCACTTGCTCTGTGAGGAAATGGGGCTGGTTCCACTTGGAGAAGAGATGGCTTTGGAGGGATCTCATAGCACCCTTCCAATGGCTATGAAGAGGTCCTCAAGAAGATGGAGGCAGGCTCTCCACCTGGGTGCATGGTGGGAGGAAAAGAGACAATGGGCATAAGTTGGAAGAAGAGACGTTTGTGCAGGAGATAAGGAAAAACTTTTCCTCTACAAGGATGGTCAAGCTTTGGAAGCGGTTGCCCAGAGAGGCTGTGCAGTGTCCTGCCTTGGAGGTTTCCAAGACCAGACTGGATGAAGGCCGAGAGCAACCTGCTCTGACGCCAGAGATGACCCTGCTGGGAGCAAGCAGATTGCACTCGAGACCTCCTGAGGTCCCTTCCACACTGAAGGAGTCCATGATTCTTCCCACTCTCAATCTTCTCTTGTTGATGTCAGGGAAAGCACGCAGGTGCCCTGTGACAGGGGAAGCAGGCCAGCTTTCTTGTCCTCCTCCAGTCAGAATTACTCAGATGCAAGGCTTCTTGGCAGGAATCCCCAAGACAGCCCTGAGCAATCCTTGACTTCACTTTTAATTTCCTTTTTTTTTTTTTCCTTCCACCCCTCCTAAATCTGTCTCTTTTACCATTCTGATCCTATCCCATACAGCCCACCCCACTCTTGCTCACCCTTATCTCACTGGCACTGTTGTTGTTGTTGTTGTTGTTGAGTCAAATTCTGTGCCTAAGTGGGAATAACCCCATCCATGAGCAGAGTTTGAGGGACCTGGGCTTCTTTAGCAAGGAGGCAAAGGGCAGTAGACTATTAGCCTGTGACTGCTTGAAGGATGGTTTCAGAGATGATGGAGTTTTTCTTGGCAGTGGGAAACAGCATGAGGAGAAAGAGCCACAAATTGCATCTTGAGAGGTTCAGACTGGACTTCAGGTCAAAAGAATGTCACTCCTAGGGAAGTGCTGTGGTGCTACAGGTCACCCAGAGGGAGTCTGTGATCAGCCCCTGCCTTTGTGTTTCAAGGAAAAGCAAGTGAGGACAGGAAGACATCAGGAGAGTGAGAG
>NW_020449152.1:1139000-1201570 GCF_003343035.1 Apteryx rowi | reverse complement strand
GCTGACACTTGTGTGTGCATACTTTCTTGCACACATTAGGCTAATTTATAGTCTTGGAAAAGGAGAGCTTAAAATGTGCACGATTGGTGTTTAATTCTTTTCTGAATGGATGTGGTTTTTTTAGAAGGAACTCTTTGAGGTTGGCAATTGGTGAAACTTTTCTGTATGGGGAATGGTGTCCTYTTCTTGAAGCCTATTCTTTTTTTTTTTTTTTCCTTTATCCAAACCGCAGCTATAAAACCCCCAAGAACCTTATCTGCCACCTCTTCAGTGTCCTACTTGCAGCAGTTGATATAAATCGGACTGCAGGTGTGGCAAAAGTCTTGGAATTTAACTGGAAATGGTTTCACAGAGCACATTTCGCTGGTCTCTTTCTGATCCCTGGTTCTGTGTGCCCGCGCATGGGCAGCGCTGCTTGGAGCAGCCTCCCTTCTCCCTCGGACATGTGCCCTTCCTTTCAAAGGGGAGAGAGCGTTTCCTCTCAGGGGTAGCAGCCAGTCACTCTTTGGTTCCCTTCCGCTTCTTAAAAACTGTGGCCACGTCACAGCAGCTGCATCTTTTTTTCCGGAAATGTGGTTTTGCAGACAATTAGAATTCCTCTGAATCCTGTTAACGCCTCAATAGCAAAACAGCTTCTGTCCTCAGATTATTTTGGTCATTCACCCTCAGTTGCTTTTCTCTCTTTCCCTTTTTCCTTCACTGTGAAGCAATCTCTGGTCTTTCTCCCTCCCACTTCAGTTGTGTTGCAGTGGCCACACTTTACTACTACTACTACTACTGCTTCTTGCTAAATGCTGCCTTTACCCTTAACCCCTTTTCTGTATTACTGTTCTTTTTCCTTTTTTTTTTAATCTTTCCTGCTTTCTGTATTACATACTCTGCTATCAGCATAAATATCTGATCAGTAATGAAGGTAGTACTGCAGCTGCATAGCCTGCAGGAATCTCCCTGGACTGGCAGCATGGTTTGGTGGTCCTCGAGTGTAGCCACCGTGGGGTTTTCTTTCACCAAAACTCGTCTTCAAACTCCGCCAGAGGAAAGAGTGGAAGAAGGGGAAGAGGGGACCGGGAACTGCGGCCAAAGGGCAATGCTTGCTTGTTTATGGACATAGCCATAGACTATGTTTATCTGTATATGAATAGCCCTAGATTTTCCGTATGCTTTTACTTCCCTTGGTGATGAGTTTGCCAAGGTAGTGACACCTCCAGTTCACACTGACTGAACTGTGAGGTCTGTTGGGATAGGACCAGCTTCCCTGCTGATTTTGAGCCAAGTACGTGACCTTTGATCATTTCTGTCACCGTGCCGCACATGTCAATTTTGCACTGGAGAAGCAGGAGGAGGAAAAGATGCAGCTGCTGTGATGTTGCCACAGTTTTTAAGATGTTTTTAACCTCTGCCTAGTGGAGCCTAGGACACCATTGGCCTTCTTTGCCACAAGGGTACATTCGTGGTCCGTGTTCACCTTGTTGTACACCAGGATCCACAGGTCCTTTTCTGCAAAGCTGCTCTCCAGCTCATTGTCCCCCAGCCTGTACTGGTATATGGGGTTATTCCACCCCAGGTGCAGGACTTTAAACTTCCTTTTGTTGGACTTCCCTTTGTCACATGATACCCATGTAGTCATAGGAAAACAGAGATCATTTACAAATAAATAAATAAATAAATAAAAATATGCAATGAATGCATATCACATACCAGAAGGGTATGACAGACACACTGAGAATAAAATACAGACAGCAATCAAAAATGAAGGCTCTAACAAAGAACTTTACACCCTCTCATGTACCACTTCTCCCTGGAAAAGCCTGGGACTTCATTTATGTTTCCATGCCATGCATCTGGCTCATTTCTTCAGTCCCCAAATGAAAGATGTTTAAGGTAGATGTACGTTAAACATCTGCTACTCTTTCTGATGAGCATCAGAAGAGGAATTGCTGTCCCCTCACTTAGGTAAACCAGTCTCCTGGATGGAGTAGAGCACAGTATTGGAAGATGTGGCCTACTGATCTAAACACTGCCCAACTTCGAGGAGTATTAGCCTGAATTTTATAAGGCCATCTTTGCCCATAATTTTATTATAGATCTTTCATAAGGAATTCAAGAAAGGATCAGTGGCCAGGAATTTTAGAGCAACGGCCACAGCCCTGTGAGATAAATATGGATTAACTGTCCTGGATTAAATATTTAATGTAATAAAATGCTTTTCTAGAAGTGTGGAAGCACAACTTTGTCATGTATTTTAATGCTTAAAAAAAAAAAGTCATGTCAGCATCTAATTTTTTTCTGTTCAAATCATAATATGCTCCAAAGATAAATCTCTTCTGTTTGAAGAAGGTTAAGATAGTGAAGGGAGCAGATCAGCTCATGAGCATAGCTGAATTAAAAACCTCTGTCCCAGACTGTCAAATAGATTAGAGTTCAAAGACTGAACAGTAAATTATACATACATATAACACGTGTATGATTAATCATTCAATTTCCTAATTGGAAAAAAAAAAGAATGTATATTATATTAATTCATCCCAGATCTCTATATACCAAGACTTAGGTCAGCAACTGCATCAAATAAGTTATAATGAAACCTTTGGGGTACCTGTACAAAATTAAAGTGAGATTGCATCACATAATAGTGTACTTGTAGCTCAGTCTAGCTGACACTGTATATGTGTATTGCCTTTGGTACTACTTATGCTATGCTGCTTTTTGGAACTATGCTAATAAACAATGAGGAGAGGGGGTGTCAGCTCAGCAAAGCAATGAAATGAAAATTTTAGCGTTCTTGTTCCAGGTCAGGTAATTGTTTTTTTTTATTTAATTGAGTAGATGAATCTATAATGTTTCAAGACTTCCAAAATGAAGAAACTTAAGTATTTCACTGAGAAAGAGTTAAAGTTCTAATTTTGCTCACATTTTATTTTAGCTGAAGGTCTTTGCAAAGCTGAATGCTATTTGTTAAACCAAGGGGAGGATCCGAAGGCTTTGCCCTACTGGCCTCTTACTGGTCCTTACTGGTTTGCCCACAGATGGACTCTGATCTCATCTGTGTGGCAACGTTTAGGAGCATCACCACACAGCTCAGGAGAGAGACAGACTATTTTTTCTCTCCCCTCCGTTCCTGGTATCAGCTGAGTGCTGGCAGATAAGAAGAGCTGGGTGATGGACAGGAGATTATCCAGCCGCCCTCCTCAGCTGGGCCCCACTCCCCTGCTAACAGTGTAAAAGGGCTCCCTGGCTGCACTGGATAACCACAGATCCTAGAAACCGTCTGACAGTTGCAAGTTTTCTAGGTTAGGGAGCACAGGGTAAGAGATTTAGTTTGGGAGAGAAATTAAAGCTTTAATCATCATCTGCAACATAAAATAGTCCCCAGGGTTTAAAATCCTTTTGTACACATAGGCCATTAAACAACATTGAAATGTCTCTCCTGTAATTATGTACAGTAATCTACATGAGTTATAAAAAAACTGAAGTGCTATGAAGTGGATAAGTAATGTATTCAGCTATCTGTGGTTTCTGCACCTTTGTTGCAGCCTTTTAAGTGAAAGAGTTAACCTCATAACTTAACATCAGCAATTAAAATGAAAGAGGTGAGCAAAAGTTCATTTCACAGCATGGAGCACCCTTAAGGATACCCAAAGTAGTATGTGTTAGAGCAATCAGCTTATGAAGTGATCCCACTGCCCAGCTGACCATGTCACGATGATGTACTTACCACCATAACAACACTTTACTAATGAACCTGTTTGTATTTGACTTGCTGTTGACAGGATTTCAACTGCAGCAGGGCAGTTTCTCTTGGGGAAGGGGAGACTCACACTTGCATAAAAGCAAACAAAATCAAATTATGGAATTGAACTGCCAAGCTCCCCTTGACATATTGTGTGTATCTGTGCAGTGGGCAAAAGGCAGCACAGAGTTACTCTAAAATGTAGCATGGTATGCATATGTAATGCTTCTGGAAAGAAGGTATATTCCAGCTCCTAGCCGTGACCAAACTGTGCAAGTGCCATCTTGCCAGAATGGGTCTGCACTGGGACCTAGACCAGAGAAGGGGGCTGTCTTTTGTCAGCTCTGTGTGAGAGGAGACCTGAGTAAGTAACGCCTCCTCGCAGGGCACAGGGGCAACAGCTAGATCTTTCTGATCAGGCATGGTGTGGGCAGTTCTTGGTGAATTATCCCCCTAGATACCTAACTTTCTTCTGGAGATCAAAGTGAACTTGAATATTTTTTTCCCAGCTCACAGTGAAAGTTCAATTTGATCCCCAGCCTGAAGAGACAATACTGAATTTCATTTGTGTGCAATTGTTGTCCCATAACTATATTAAAAAAAAATCTATAGTGCAGCTGTTCTATGTGGCATGCCTTTTTCATAAGGCACATCAATGTTACCAAAATCAGTGACATTCCCAAGAGAAATACACTGTCACAGTCATGGGTAAGAAAATTCGAATATAACAGCTTGCAAGTGGCTGATCAGATTCTACTGCTTTGCAATATTATGACACACACACACACACACACACACACCCCGCAAAAGAAAGAAGTTTTTCAAAGACTACCTTAATTCTACACATTCTCTGAAAATAAAGTAGGCAGTACAGGACCTAACTTTTAAAAGGCAGGAATTGGCTGCTGCCTATGTGAGTCATTACACATTTGCTTTCAAACTCAAGCCAAACTTTGAAGACAGCCAGCACTTAAAAGCAGTTAAATTTTTACAAGTTGCCTTACAAAGTTAATAGTACTTGATAGAAAACCAGTAACAGTAGGGAGAATCTTGAGTAAGACTGTTTCTCCAGGAATCTTGCCACAGGAATCAGTGAAAAAGAGAAATGAAAACTAGCTACACTGATGTTAAACGTCAGTAGTAACACCCATGTAGCCAAATCTTGCTGTAAATGCTAGTTCTGCTGTAGTGCTGATGTAGCAGTAAATCAGGTTGGCAAATTCACCTCTTTAGTATATCCAAGAGGTGATAAACACCCTTTACCTGAAACTATACCATAGGATTAGAAGAAATTCAGTAATTCCTGATATTGGGACTATCTGTAGTTAAGTACAGTAACTAGAGTGAGCTGCCACATTTACCATTTCTTTTAATTTACAATATTCAGGTGAAGGAAAAATGGTAGGAAATAGCTGGAGGGAGGAGAAGGTGGCTGATAAGGTGATTTGATCATTTCTTTACAGATTTCTCTCTGGTATGCCTCTGCATTCCCGTGTTTTTGTGATGAACTGTAAATATGAGGGAGGAACACCAAAACACATCTAGAAATGGCACTACCATTCACTTTCCACATCAGTTACTGGGACTTTGGGAAGAAGAGGTACTGGATGGCTAGCAATATCCTTCAGCTCTGGAACAGAGCTTAGACAGTCTGTGGGTGCTAAAGATAAAAAACTGGTGCAGGGTTAGAGAACCTGTGTAGTTTTCCTCAATTCAAACCTCTTTAGATATCTTTGACTTAGCACTAACATCAGATAGTGCATCTTTCTCTGCAAAGCCAAGCACAAGGAGACAGCATCTTTTCATGGGCTCAGTTTTGCAGGCTTCGTGAATCAGATCCATGCTGCAGGGAGGACTGAGAAGTCATCATGCTGCTGCAATAGCAGTCCCCACAGCCCCACCTTCTCCCCGGAGAATAGGGGCTTCCTATTCTGCCATCCCCATGTGTCTGTGCTACCTTGGGGAACATTTTACATTTAGGGAATTCAGCCTGTGGAAAAAACACTCAAGTGTTTCTCCTGAGGGTGTCTCGAATCCCTCTTTGAGAATTATCACACCACATGAAGGAAATGACAAAGCATTCCTCCTCCCTTTCAGCCCTGCCACTCCAGTCTCTACCTCTTCACTGTTCTGCCCCTAGGACACTGGTTTGTAGTGGTGTGCCCTGGGCTTTTTCCAGGGCCACCATTGAAATTTGGCCCTTGGGAACCAGTCCCGGTGTGGCCTACTAGAAAGGTAAGGATGGATCTGCAGAGCATCCACCTGGGATCTGTCTAACATGAATCAAACCAGAGGTGTTTTTATGCAAGGGATTTTTCTGTTGTCATTTCTCTTCTTCCCTGTCTTTAGCAACTGCTCTTCTCAGGAAAGTCTACAGCACATCCTGCCTCAGAGACCTGGGATATTTCCCATGTACCTGAGGCAACCAAGCTGCTGTCTTCTCCTTTCATAGTTAATGCAGAGGTAAACAGACCTCAGCATGCAGTGTAGCTCCTCCATTTTCATTAGCTAGTGGTTTTAAGGTGGGTATCCCAGACCTGACTGCCTAGCACTAGCAAACTCCCTTTTGCATGCCACTCCTTGTCAGGGGACCTCAGCATCCCCAACAGCATTAGAAGGTCCTCTTATGTTCTCCATAGGTTCATTAAATCATTCTTTATCAGCTGAATTTTGCTATTCCACGTCAAGCATGGCCTAAGTTCAGACTGGCTGCCTGTCATTCCACAGCTAAAAAAATGGTAACCATCTCTTTACAGTAAAATGTAATAGAACATTGTTCCTGGCACCCACTTATTGGGGACCTCCTACAAAATTTAACATCATTTACATTTTAAAGCATCTGTCACTATTACATTTGGGTTCTTTTCTAAGTATATTCAGCTAGTACTATGTTTCTATCTCATATGAACCGCTAGCATAGGGTTATAGAATAACGGAGCTTTTCAAAGCCCTCTAGAGACAGGAGCCTCCTGTGCTGTCCACTGGAATCAGTAAAAATTTCCTACAGATGTAGAAGACAGCAGAACAGGTTTCTAAAGGTGATTAGAGGTGATTGCCACACCAGTCCTGCCTACAAGATTTCAGCAAAAAGTTGGAGGAAGGACTGACAAATTACATAAAGTTCACCACAGCATTAGGCACATTACTGCACAGTTCTTCCATATCATCAAATTTTCTGCTGTCTCACATCCACAAACCTTCATGTATTCCTAGCTTCCTACACCTTCAGGTATTACCAGTTGGTGTACAGATAGATTTCATTATTCTACCTTGAAATGGAAGAGGTTAAAAAGCAGTATATCTAATTCATGGAAACTTTCTTCCCTTCACTCCCACAACTCCTATTCTTCCAATTTGTCTTTTCAAACTTCTGCACAAACTGACAATCCAGAAAGGCTGAAAGAGCTCTTTCTCTGAGCAACTGCTTGGCTACAGCAAAGCCTTCATAAGCTTTCAGTTTCCTAAGCTCAAAAAGACACTCCACGAGCTCTGATGAGGTTCTGTAGGAACTGCTTGGGATTCAGAAAAAACATGCTGAGCCTGAGGTGTGTTAGATCTAATAGTTCAAAGAAATCATTGTCTTTTGATAAAAAAGAATCCTGCCTTCTATTTTACCAGCAGCTGTTTTTTCCAGTTCTGTCTCTCAGTCATTAATGATCCTTTTTACTGTCCATAGCATGTCTATGCCATAAAATGTAGTGTCTCCCAAATGAGGGGTTTACTGATAAGATCTGTTCATCTACATATCTTATTCAGTGCAGTGATAAACCAAACTTGTTAACACAATATGAGTTCACAAGAGGGCTTAGGCCCTCTTTGCACCTCTATTCCCCATCACCTGATATAATACCTGGATAACACAGCAGGTAGCACTGATTTGGCAGGTAGGCTCCATATATAATTTGGTGGAAGAGTTCGGTGCTTACAGAAAAGATCCCAGGAGTCAGCAAGCAGAATGAGGGAACACTTGAGCTAACTGAAAGGAAAGTGTCCTTTAAATCTCTGTTCCATTGACATGTTTGGCATTTTCAGTCACAAGAAATCTGAAATACACAGCCCGATCCTTTAGTGGTAGGTAGGCATCACACAGCATTTTCAAACACAGAGAGCAGTCCTTCTTGCAGAGGGTAATGATGCTGGTACTGTGACTCATTCAATTACTTGGTAATTATAACAACAGCTGGGTTCAGTTCTGTCTGGTTTCTGGAAAGACTCAAATCTGCATCTACCCCCATGTATCCAGAAAAATGCCTGATGAAATTACAACCTATGTTGTTTGAGAAGAGGGGGGGACCCATGTGCATTCCCTGCTATTAAAGCAGGTTCTCTTTCCATAGTTACTTAAGGATTTTTTTGGACCAAAAGATTTAATCATGAGCGGCCATGATGTCACCTGAGTTAACAGGGCATCCAGCTCAAACAAGGGATGTCTGGGCTCCCATAGATGTTTAAATGTCTGGGGGAAAAAGAGCATTGCGCTAGTAGCCTTCCTGGTGGGCAGAGCTATTGACAGACTTGCACAATACTGCAAGAAAACAGCTGACCCAGAAACAGAGCTTGTCCAGTGGGTGGGAAGATTTCTTCCAATAGAAGACTTCTTTTCTGCTGGAAAGTTTCAGATGAACACTCATTTTCTCAGTTAGATAGTTTTTAATGCTTTCCCCCCATACAGAAAGATTTTTCTCAGTAAAAAAATCTAATACCACAACTGATCTACATAATAGTCAGAAGCAAGCAAAAAAAGCCCGTCATCTGACTTCAGTTAAAGGCCCAAACTTTTTGAAGTCTAAAGCATTTGTAGCTATTAAAGCAACTTCCCTCTTCAGTGTTTTCAAATAGCTACTGCAGCCACTCTTATTCAAGCCACTCTTATTCAATAACACCTTTTCCCCTGACAAAAGCAAGAGGAAAAAATAATGGAAGTGAATAGAAGATATATGATATATAACCTGAACATTATTAAGTACTTTATTAAATCATTAATCTTTAACCTTCACAAACTTAGTGACAACATGCAGTGATATTTGACAGAGGCAACTTCTTTCATGCTCACACAGCAGCATTATTTATAGCACTAGGACACATCTGAACAACAAAGGAGAATGAAAGTTAGCAATGAAAGATTCATTGTAACATAATCAATAAATCAGAGAGCACTGAATTGTTTAATGCTAAAGAAAAGAAAGCCACCTGAAAATAAGATTGTGATTCAGCAAAAACCTTTTAAAATGTGCTTAATGCTAAGCACATATTTGTTTCTCACTGAAGTCAGTGAGATTTAAGCACTTATTCAGCATTAAGAATGTTCTTAACTGCTCTGCTGAATCAGGATATAAAGGAAGATGACATTTCTGATGATTTCCATCCAAGTCAACAGGAAAAATAATGTCTTCAGGGAAATTCATAAAGCTATCAAACACATATGAGCATCTAAGTCGATAACAACAAATATCACTGACGGAATAAACTCTATTAGCATTCATTTTAGACTGGATTAGTAGCATTTCTGCAAGCATTCATTTTTCACTTTACACTAAAGTGCTTTGGCTCACAAAAAAACTGCTTCAGGAGGCATAAATATATCTAGGAGTTGTTACAGGTAAACCTTTCTCCTTTACTCATCATTTTCATGTGGCACTAGTGCAATAATCCAAAAAACTCAAGAATAAAACATTCAATTCATATCTTTGGTCTCTACCTGTACAGATTCCCCATGGTTTTCATATGTGGGATTCCTTAATATGTATGTGTGTGTGTGCATGTATGCATGTGTGTGTATTTTCTTAAGTGACAATTTAAACATTTAGCTAAATAAATCTCCATATTCATCACTTTCTTTAAAAAAGTCCTGTTAATCAAGGCATTAGGATTTGGTCTTTCCAATATTTAGCATAATTATTTTATTCAAATAATTACTTTTCACTGATTAAAATAAAACTGTTAAAAATGATCAAAGGCTCAGGAGAGGTGGTCTATGAGAAGATGTGAAAGAACCATTATTCAGGAGAGGAAACACATGAAGACAGACATGGAAACAGTCTTCAAAAATATCAGCATGAGATGGGACAAGACATGATGGGCAAAAATTGCAACAAGGACTTTAAGGTGGCCATTAGGAACGGAAAAAAAAAATCTTTCTAATTGCAAGGCATGGGAAAGCTCTGTGACAGATTGCTTGGGGAGGTAATGGAAGCCCATCCTGGGGGTCTTTCCAGTTTGGTTAGAGAAGCATCCATCAAAAAAGTTTTAGGTACAAATTTGTCTTGCCTTGGGAGAAGGAGACACATCTATTGAGATTCTGTCCATCTGCATTTTTTTCTGATTCTAGAGGGAAAGCTAAGTAGAAAATATTAGAGAAAAGGGGAATTGTAATTTTAATCCATGCCAGAGTGCAGAGTCAGGTACAACATTGCTCTTGCACAGCTGTGGCACTCCACGGTACATGTATCACATTTTATCACCTCAACAGTAGGATTCAGATGCCTAAATATAGCCTTCTGGAGCCATTTTAGACACCCTAGCATCTACTAAACACATCATGGGGCTGACCCAGGCTGAGATAGCTCTCCCACTGATAACTTGAAGAAAGTCTAAAGCCAATAGGTAATTTACATTTATTTATATAAATGCAAATGTTCCTGCTCTCCCTTAGTGGAAATTTTCTCTTTACTCAAAAGGGACCATGACTAGTTTTCCAATTTGCTTGTTCTGCATTACCCTAGATGACTGCATTACTTAATGGTAAGTATCTTGAGTACCTCCCCAGTAGAAACAAACCCTGCAAGTCATCGGCTTTGTCCACAGGTTGCAATGGCCCTGAAGTGGTTTTGGAGCTTATTTAGGACCATAGACTTCATTTCCATTTTCATTTACATCCATGCTTTGACTTAGCAAAACTAGCTATTGCTATTGGTCTTTGGTGATCTAAATTAATGTGTCTGACTGTGGGAATCAATCTTTGATTCAAACTGAGAGCATTCTCATTCATTAAATTAGTTTCAGCTTGAGTCTATTATAATATGACAGTGACATGGTAATGAAAACCATTTGGCTCACACTCTCTCTTTAAATAAAAAGAATTCAAGCAGCTGCACAGTTCAATAACAAAGTGATGAGTCATAAAATGAGAGTTTCAAACTAAGTTATATAATGAATGTGAGCATATAGCCTTCTTTGCAAAGAAATAAAGCAGAAGCTTGTGAAACAAGCAAGAAATGGCTAGCAGGAGAAAACTGTTTTGTAGTCCTTTATATAAATTGCTGGTCTTTTTCAGTTTGAAGACCCCATAAAAGTTTTCCAGTGAAGCTGTATGTCCTCTCCAGGGAATTTAAGCTTTCGTTGATAGGTCTGCTTTTCTTAGTACTTCCACTGGTCCCTTAGAAACCACAGACATATGTGAATTCCCCGAATCCAGTGAAATTTAAAAGGGAATAACAATCACGTTCCTTGCAAGCATGCCTGGAAACAATTGTAACTTCCTAGTTGTTCTGCCTGTGATTAAGGAAAGTAGGTCCCGCTTTGTTTAAAAAATCTAAAATGAACAATCTTCTCCCCTCAAAGACGCGACCCCAAGAGATGCATCAAAATGTGCATCTCAGAGCAGAAATAGCTCCAAGTAAGGTTTCTGCAGACTACTTTTCCAATGTCTTCATACTGAATGCTTTTCAGAAGGGTTTTAGCTACCATTCCAATATCCACTGAAGTCAATGATACTGATATCATTGAGAAGTTGATATTGATATTATATAAGTGAGGAAGAAAGACCAACTAGTGGCAGATTCAGCCTGTTTTCAGTTTCCTGTGAACAAACAGCTAAAGACCAAAAAATACAGGACAATTTCACACATCAACTCTATGCACTAGGGTATTTCTCTAGTGAACTCAGTGCAGCTGCAATTAGAACTAACCTAATTTTAAAATTATTTCAGCAAAGTTTGCTTAATTCAGTGTGGAAATGATCTCCAACAGAAGCTGCCAATATCTTCCAGCATGCCTTAGTCTAGTAAAAATGGTTTTCAAACCTTTTTAATTTGCTGGTGCTTAAATACTTTTCAGTGGTGTTGCAAAACACTGTAGTGTAACATTAAGAGAGTCCACAAGTAAGTTTGGTTTTCATTGTTATCATACATGAGCTCCTTGGAAATTACCCAGGGACCTCTGAGGTCTTCAAAGAGTTGCTGAAAGCTGCTGGCCCATGCGACACATGGGCATTTCTCAAGACTTGCAGTTCCTCCATCATCCACCCTGTACCCTATGCCTTTAACATTGTACAGCTAGCATCACTCTCAGGGCAAAGCTTAGCCACTTGTTGAGCTCTTAACTATTGCAGAGGTGGCTGAAGTCAAAGTGATTTACTACTAGTGGGTTGATAAGAACCTGCTCATTACCTGTTCCCCCCTCTTTGGGCTTTACCCCTTTTCAAGAAAAATCTGCAGGGTTTTGGCCACCAATGCCAGTAACATAGTCTGTAACTTTGGAAATAATCCAATGCAGGATTCAGAAGGCCTTGGGCAATGACCAGAAAAGTCCATGGTTTGAGCACCAGACATTATCTTTCCACCAGCTGGTGCTTTGATCAGTCCGTTACACCGATGGCATAGAAGTGATGTAAAACACTATCAGGACTGCTTTGTATCTATTTTTACATGCTTTGAACAGCTGCGCAAAACACCACACTGCAAACATAAGACAATGAGATTTGCTGTATCCTCATCTGGAGCTTTTAACCACTCATTTATTATTAACGTCAACCTGTAAAAATGAGCTGCATTGGCAGTCCTAAAGGGATTGAAATTATTTAGATGAAGTGACACAGTGCTCAGCAGTTGACCTTCCCGCAAGAAGGGCATACCTGATGCATGCTGATTTAAGTGTTTTATTTTCCAGTAAGAAAATGATATCATAATTCTCTCCAGCTACATCTCTAGATACATGTTTATATGTGGTTCCATTTTATTTAACTGTCAAAATCTACGTACATATTTGGCTTTTTTTTTTTAACCCAGAAGCAGCACAGAAATATTAGAGATCATCATAGAAGTATGTCATTTTTGAGAGGGAATGTTATTGATAGCAAAAATATGGTGGGACACTGATCCTTGTTTATTGAATTTCTCTGTCTTGCAGTGAAGGACAGTGCTTTCTCTCCCCTTTCTTCTCCCTGTCCCCCACTTCCTTCCTTAGGGAGCCACTCCAAAATCACTCAATTTGGAGCTTTTCCACTTATTTCTTGCATCAGAATTGAAACAGAACAAACCTCCAGGTTCATTTCCAAGCCATAAATTTTACTCTTAAACCCTCTATCTTTCAATCTGTGTTTTACACCACAGCAAATAACTTTCATAACCACCTCCTTTCCTCTCTGTCAAAAAAAAAAAAAAAAGAAAAAAGCTAACAATTCATGGCACCATCTTGGGTTTTTCCTTTAAAGCAAACTGCCCCATCCTTCTTCTGGGTCTTGTCATAAGTAGGGTTTGTGGACTTTTTTGGCTTGCTCTCTTAGCAACATCTCTTGGCAGATCTGTAATAAACCATGAATTTTCTTCTAACACCAAACAAAACTTGAAGGGCCTACTGAAGTATTTGGAAAATCTCCCACCAACTTCAGTAGGGTGGCAATTTCATCTTCCAGGGGGAGACCAGCAGTTGTGCTAGTATTGGCTTGTATCCATGACTGACCAGTCCCAACTTTTACACATACATACACTTCTGCATGTCTCCATATATCCTATTTTAACTTAAAACTGTAACAGGCACTGGTCAGAGAAATATTAATTTCCCATGCCAAAAATCAAACAAAATGAGCTTTTAATTCATTATTTGGACCTGTTATTTAAAACTACTTAAGGTATTGCCTATAGTAATAACTAAATGTTCCTTCCTTTTCTGCATGAGTAAGCCCAAAACCGTGCATGTCACAGCTTCCCTCTTCTTCCTTCACCTAGCACAATTACTGCATAGTAATAACATATTGCATTCCCTGGATCTACAGGGAATTTATCTTCCTGCACTTGGACAGCTGTAAAAGTCATCCTTATTGACTGTCCTGCTGCTTCACTTTTTCTCATAAGCGTGATCTCATGGTCTGGAGGCCCCTAAAGACATTGATATACACCTGCATTGATGCCGATTATCCTTAGTGTGTGTATGTCCCACACTGAAACTGAAACTGTTTTCTTCCATCTTGGCATGGATATCACAAAGTCCTAACTTCTAACCCTCACCCTGCCATAACCATTATTATACAGCTGCTAGTAGCCAAAGAGAGTTTTTCACAAGAGCCATATATGTAGGCAGGTGCAGTTTGTTGAATCTGGGGAAAGACAGCTTAAGTGGCATTTTGTTTTTCCCAGAACTCACACCAATTGTATAAGCTGCAGAGAGCTTCACCAAAGACTTTTCATTCACCATTAAACACAGTAACCATGTTGTTATGCACCAGTCTATTGTGTAGTTTTCTGTCACGGTGCAATTGCTGTCAAAATAAGCTGTCATCCAATCACAGATTATCACATACTGGCAATAAAAATTTCTTTGAATATTTTATAGTATTTCTTGAATTGTTTTAATTTCATAATACATTTTCTGTTCCTGACAATTGTTCTCTGCCCATCTTTGTTGTCAGTGCATGACTTCTTATATTTCTCAAAGAACCAGATATGGTGTTAGTCATCTTCCATTTTCCTGTTTTGTTCTCTTTTCTTTTTTAAAAAGTTAGAGAGAGAGCGAGAGAGAGATCTGTTCCTGACCTGTTCTTTTTAACAAGTTTCTTCAGTGGCTTAGAATTGGAAAGCAATTTTAAGGTAAACATATATAGCAATACCTTCCTGCAACAAAAAAAACAAAAGCCACCCACATGGATTCAGTCTAATCACATTATATTCTCAGTATTTTTTCAAACAATAGCTTGTTCCACCAGCTGTGTTGTGTTAAGAACACATTCAAGGAGCTGTCCACCTCTACTTTGAGCTTTTTACTATTACATCAGTTTTAGAGGTATTTTACCTTCCATTCTGTTTGCTTTCTCTTTCTCACTGTATTCTTGGTTCATTTACGAAAAAAATAAAAAGTTTTTTAACTAGAGTTTCACAACTCTTATCCCGTTCCTATTATTCTATCTGCTCAGAATTTTCATTAAGTAAAGCACCCAGAAGTTATTTGCAAATATTCATTCCAAGTAAAAAAGCCCGCAAATTTCTAAGTTAAACTGACATATCCAACTTATTTTGGGGTAAACTATGCAAAATTCAGGAAATTCTGAAGATTCAATCCATCAGATTGGATCATCAGACTTCTACTTTTTTAAGTGTTTTGCTCATTCCTACTTTTAATAGGAGGCAAGGTTTTTTTAAGCAATAATAGAGAAAAAAAATTTTTTTTTCCAGAAAACTTTCACTGAGCAGCCTTGGCATTATAACTTTGGCCCAACGTAACTCTGGAGTTACACTCCTTATCTGTTTAAAAGTTGATCTTCTAATGAAGTCTTTTAGGTATATGCAAAGCATTTATGTTGCATCATCTTGTCATGCAAATTTAGCTTAGCTGAGCGTAACTGAACCGTTACTTAGTTTTCTTGCTTTGTAAACCGAACACAAAATAAATGTTTCCTCATTATTCTCTTCTTACCCATTTCCTCCAAATTCACAGAAATAAGCTAATCAATCAATAGGTTGTTATCTATATGCTCATGTCAGCGGACGAGAAGAGGAAGAAATATTCTTGTTTTGCACTTTTTGCTACATTTCGACTTCAGTTTTCCTCCTCTTTTTGCTTGCAGCTCTACTAAATCATTTTCAGAAGTTTTCAAGTAGTTTTCAAATGAGGGCTACCTGAGAGCCAAGGTAACTCTTCTCTTCCTCTTGTGAAGCTTTTTGGGTAATTATTTCCCTGCCCATTCATTTAAAATTTCCGGCACAGAAGCCATCAGCTGCTGAAACTCTTTGTCAATACTTAAAATTCTTGAATGTAATAGCCTCTTTTGATCAAGGGTACAGATTTTCAATACAGCCCTGAACACAACACTGAACCAATCTGAAGTGACAGATGTAACACATTTGTCCTTTCAAACAGCACATTCCCACCAACAGCAGAGAAACAGAAGTCACATATTCTTCTTCCAAGGGCCATTTCTTAACACAGCTCAGAGAGAAAAGCAAGTGAAAATGGATTCTGTAGGACCGAGCTACACTCAGTTCCCACATCAGTTCCTCCCCCACAGCCAAACAGGACAGGGATATGCATTAAATAAGCCCCTAGTACCTCACCACACCACGGTGGCGGTTGTGCTTTACCTGGAGCTTCACAAAGACAAGAGTGGGGCTCCTTTTTGCTCAGAGCAGTCCTTGGTGGAGCTGTGGCTGTGGGTCTTTTTAAACTTACTTTGTTTGCTACTCATTTCTTTAGATATTTAACTAAAAAAAAGACAATCTAAGCAAATTGGTCTGAAACAAAGATGAATGAGTCCACTGAAGAAACTTTTTAAACATATTCCTAAAGATCAGCTACTCCTAATTGATATTCTTTGTATTTCTTTTTTGTGTCTTTCTTACTACATAACATCATGAAAAATATTGACTGTCCCACCTGCAATGGAAAGGACACGCAAAAGCACATCAACTCTCAACCCCATGCTGACAGAGTCTGTGTAACACCATGCCTTGTGCCCGGTACGGAAGCATGATAAAAACTTGCCAGTCTCTCCTGGATGCCTCAGGCCTACGTTTTATCAGCGCTTAGTTGTAAGCAACTGGAATAAAAGAAACCACCATTCAGATTTAATTTTACGTGTAGAATTGCCTGGCCATTCTTGAACTGTAAAAATCCTTGCATTTAATCTGCAGTTCAAATATATATCTACTGCTAAATAAGGATTAGTGACTGCACACAGAGCTGGAGCAAGAATAAAACAACCTTAAGTGTATTCAGGTACAGGGCTATAAAACATGAAAATAAAGTGGATTATGCTGAGGCATGAAACAAATACCTCCCCCAACCCCTCTCAAATCATTTGATCTTTATAAAGCAAAAATGTTTTAAAGCCATGCTGTATATTCTGCCAGTTTTAAAGCTGTTTCCATCACTGCTTCAGTTTCTAACTAGTCTCCATGTTTCAGCAGCTTGCTGAAAAGCCTGAGCCCTCTGTTCAGTGTGGGTTGTGGACAGGAGAGCCATGTGCTCCTGGTTGCAGAGTCGCTCCACTGTAGGATTGGGTCCCAGGCACTCTTCCAGCTTTAGTTATGCTTTGACTGTACTTTCAGGGACTTCACTTAGCTCCAGACTTTCTTGTCTAACACTATTTTGTTTGAAAGCAAGTGGAAGTGGGAAGCTGCTCAAAAGCAGCTGTGTGTGGAAAGGCAGCGCATGGGCTTTGCCAGGTGCCTCTGAGCCCTCCACTGCCTCGCACACAGTGGCCCCAGATGTGCTAAGGCTTTCATGGTCTTGAAAGAGAAAGAGGATCCTTCCTGTGACAGGACAAGTATTTGTAGAAAAAAACATAGTTTAAATAAAACTTTAATTTTGTGAGAAGCAGCTGCACTTTCTCTGCCTTGCACACTGGCCTGTATGGTTGGAAGGATTCAGGCAGAACCAGCTGGGAGGAGTGCCGCTCACTTAGTTAATTTATGTTACTGTTTCCAAGTAAAAAAAAAATTCAGTGCAATAGTCAAATACCACCATAAGTCATCAGCTCCCCTCCAGATTGTCAACAATCTCAAAACAAGTTGCTGAGATGCAAACACAACCATTTAATCATTTCGCTGTACAGTGGAATGTTGCTTTTATTCCACTGTATTTCTCCACTCTATTTATTTGTCCTCCCACCCCACTATGGACAAAGAGTGTGACAAAAATGCATGCCGGTCTGTGACCATTTCTTCATTTTAGTACCTGTTACTAAGTCAACAGTTATTGCTGTTTTGGTATTTGGTTCTTCCACTCAAGTTGGAGTCAGGCCTTCAGAGGGTTTTAGTATCTCACCTACCACAGTCTGCTTATGTGATAGTGCACAGACCAGTCGTGCTTACCTGACCCAGGGGCTGTGCAAGTTATGAGTTGCCTGTCTCAGGTGGTTCAGAAGGAAAAGTCTCCACACTCCAATCAATGATCTCAAAATACATGGTGTCCCATTGGCTTCAATGAAAATGTAAGGACATGTTTAGGAACCTTGCCACGTCAAGGCCTTGGTGAAACTTATGCAAGCTTTGTTAAGCACTTTAAGAGCTTTGTATGGTGCCACTACATTAGTGCAGACTGCAGGAGACATCTTACCTCTACTGAAATTAATGGTAGAAACTGTTTTCACTGGAGGGTGACACACGTCAGGATGCCTTGAGCCAGGATATCCACAGGCCAGGCTTACAAAATGCAGCTTACCTTCTCAGAAGGGAGTAAAGAGATCAATTATTAATTATATAAGTCTGATTCAAGCTTGGGTTCAATTGCATTTAATGGGTTCAGGTTCAGCTCCCATTCAACCCACCAACAAAGAGAGATGGAACTTAAAATGGAAATATTAGAGGGTTTTTGACTATTTGTAAACTTCTTATGATTTCACTATTCACTTTCACTATTTTTAAATTTCACAATATTTTTGCAACTGAAAATGTGAGCAATTCATAGATGTATTAAGTAGCCTAAAATAACATCTTCTATTGAGACCTCAGATAGATTGATAACACTAGAGAGCAGCAACATGCACTTATACTGCTGGACTAGAGAGAACAATTTTTTGCCAGTTGATACAGCTGAGTCATGTCATTTCAATGATGTTTGCAGAAAGTTAGTGCATTTTCTTGCTTATTGAGACATGATCCATCTGTAATGAACTGGTTCAATCCTTGTTCAGAGCATCCTCCATCCAGATCTGCATAGAGCTCATGAAATCTCCAAAACAGAAGAAAGAAATTTCAGTTCCTCATCTGTGCTTTCAAGGTCAGATATTTTTAACATTGATTCTGTGATATTATTTTTGGTTTCTGAACAAAATATCTTTCCTCATTTATATGTTGATTAAATGAAACTTTACCCTATCGTTGTTCAAATTTGGAAGTAGAACTGCTGTCTGTGACCACTGTACACATCTGATGAAAGGCACATGTTCAAACAGTGTTTTTATCTTTTTTTTTTTCAATGACATTTATAAAGCTTCAGGAGAGGAAACAACACAACAGTTCCAGCTGACATTTTAATAAAATACCATAAGGTTCCTCATGCAGCTGTTCATATTGCAGAGTTTTTGTTGTTGTCTTAGCAGGCTTCAGGACTATCATAATACCTTCAGTGATATCATATGCTTACTTCTGCTTCCAGGATAAATACTTCAGGTCATTTTGTGTGGCAGTCAGGTGTTTCTTGTGATGGCAGAAGTCCTTGAGCACAAAGAGTTGCTTAAGCATACTCTAATTTGAATGCCATTTAGTAGGTCAAACTAAGAGAGTTTTTAACCTACTTTCCTAAAATAACAAAATTTATGTAATTACATTGTGTATCTTTCAGAGTGCCCTTAACTTTTGAGTCCACTGGCTACTTTCAATCAAATCTGACAGAGCACTAGGTGTTTCCAAGACATTAAGTTCCTACAACTTCATGAACATCAGCTGACAGCAGAAAGCACTGGTGTCAGTTCAGAGGACCCAGAGAGGAGAATGCTTTTTTCTGCTGGAATGATTTTGCATTTTGCTCGGCAGCAGCAATCCAGCCCATATATAGGCAAACACACGCACACACAGAAGTTACGTAGAGCCACCAACACACATGGACTAGCTATGGCACATGTTCACCTCTGCCCAGCCAAAGGTCTGCAAAGGAGACCACTGTAGTGATATGGCGTGGTACTTCTCGATTATTTTTATGCAGATATACATATCACGCTTTAGAACTTATATGAGAGATTGCACCACTTTGAAAAACTTTGAAACTTTGAAAAATAAAGGAAAAAAACACCCTATTTAAAATGCATCATTAATGCTTCTGGTTACGAGGCACAATGCTCAATCAGTAAAATTTTTCTTCCCTTGATTTTTGTTCACGGTGATGATTGTTAGCACTATTCTTATATGTTTCAAGTCTCAGTTATTTTGACCATTTAGTCAAAGTTTCAAGTCCTACTGATATAGACTCAGCTATTTTGCAGAATACTGATTTGTACACAACTACAGTGACTGAATACAGGAGTGGACCCAGGAGATTTTTTTCCTAAGTACTGCTGCACTGGGGACTATGAAATCTAAAGTAGCTTGTGTCATAGTAGCCTTCATGGATGGGGATTTGACTAAGGGTATGTTGTTGAAGGAAGAAGTTACTTAGGATCTGAAAGAAAGGCAAGGGTAGCATATTTCTCAGGTTGATGTATTTGAAAGAGTCTTCACATGGGCAGGCTGGTTCCCTAGTACAAATGACTGCTGGCTCTGCTTCCCTCACTTAACCACTGAATTTTTTTATTTTAGCACTGTCATATCTGAAGAACAATCCTGCGGAATATTTTTTCCATTCCCTCTTTGACTTCAGCTCAATTGCTGCCACAACATATACTACAAGTATCATTTTATGAATTAACCAGGGGCAAGAGAGATGCCTGCTTACATATGCCAAGAATTGAATTAAGGATAACAGTAAGGTTTTTTGTAAAATAACAGTAAGAGGTCCAAGACACTGCACAGAGAAGCACGGTCTTGAAGTATTAATGATCTGTGCATATTCCTTTGGTGTCAAAGCCCAGTGCTGTAGACAAGATGTCTCCTGCCCTTGGCTGGCCATGGAAGTGGATTGAGTGGAAACCATGCCTCTCCTCCCCAATGGCAAAGGTTGGCCATGTGCTTTTTTACATCCCCCCACTCCCTTTGTCATTCCTAGCACAGCTGTATAAAGCACTACTTCTTTTTTTTGTAGTTTTTGTAGCTAAAAAAAATTCAAGCACAAAATAAAGGGTCCTCCTTTTTGTAATAAATCTGAGAAGTTCTTCCCCCCCACACACACACATTTTCTTTTGGGTCAGATTTGGTAGATCTGTTAGGATTCAAGTGAAAACACAGGTTCCCACTGATATCCTGCTTTGATGCCCTGCTGGGCAGTAAGATCAGCAACAGTTGGTAACGTGACTTCTAAGGCCAGGAACCACTGAGTCCTGGATAAAGGGTTTGTTACTGTCGCGTGAAGGGAGGACAAGGGGTAATCAACTTTGCCTGCCAGAGCCCTCCTAAAAGGGCTTTCACTGGATCAGGTTCACAAAGCTGAACAAAATAAGAAAGGCCCTTCCCTTTGGTAATCAACGTTTGCCTGCTGGAGCCCTCCTCAAAAGGACTTTCACTGAGTCAGGTTCGCAAAGTTGATCAAAATAAACAATTTATTAAAGCGACAGATCAACAGGTTCAGGATTGCCGGTGATAAATGCACTTACTGCAACAAATTCTACTTTTTCTGAGCTCAAACTGATAATTAAGCGCTTTCAACAATGGTATTTTTCCCGGGGTAACGTCCGATGTTGTCGGAGGCGCAAACCTTACCAAAAAAGCGTTCCTGTTTTGGGGAGGAGAGAGGTCCAGGCCCGTCGACCCGTCCGTAGGTTGGTGTTCTCGTCCTCCAAATGGAGGATCGTTTATGCACTGAATTTATACTCTTGGCGAGGTGGGGCCGAGTCAAACACTGTGAGATGTTTGGTCCTTGTCGAGCTCAGCAGAGGGTGTCAATGGCTGCTGGCCTTTTTTTTTCTTTTGCCCCTATCAACAACACCAGGCTGCAAGACTCCCGCCTCACCCCAGGTGTCGTTTTGGGTAGAGCAATGTCAAGTGGTGAGACCTCCGCCTCGCCCTGGGCGTTGTCTCACCCCTCACCAGCATGGGCATCAGACCGCAAATCACCCTTTGTATCCGCTGTTTACCCCACGGCAGGGAGGATCACAGATAATCACAGACCATTATCCCACAGGGTTGCTTTTAATTTCTGCAGCCTTACCATGCCTGTCTCAGGTGAGCAATCCACTCCCTGCCCCCCGCACACAGCAGCCCTGCGGGCAGCCTGCCAGGTACCACGTCGCTCTGCAGTGTTCCCAGCTCACAGTTCATTCAGCCATGCAGCATCCTAGCCACTCTGCCAGATTTGCCGCCTAAACAGCCCTGACTCATCCTCAAAGGACAGTCTAGACTCTAACAGCCTGTTCACATAGGTATCTTTTGCTCTATGGCACCGCCGTTCCCCTACTGGACCTGGGGTCTTGGGAATGCCCAGGATGCACAGAGAGAGAGTGCCCCTCTTCTGCCCTGCTGAGGACCTGCACTTACCCTCTTCTCTGTCCTGTCCTTGGCAAGCCTAAAGAGTGGGCTAAGTAGCCAGCACACCGTTTGTGGTCAGGGAAGCTCACAGAAGTCTGACCCAGCCAATGCACTTGACAGTTTAACAAACAGCTCTACTGCAATGTCCCTTCTGCCCCAGAGGTTCCTGGCACAGCCCAATCTTTTCCTCAGCTGGATTTTTTCCAGCTGCTCTCCCCCATCTCCTCCTGCTCTGGCCCTGAAACAGCCATCCCCTCCTGCAGCCTGCTGGCATTGCACTCTCCCAAAGGACTTCTGGACCCTGCCTCAGGGAATGTCCCCCCAGATTGAGGACCACTGCCATGTAATTACTAATTAAGTCTGACCACTAGTCTAAGCTAGTGTGGGACAACTAGTCTGACAGCTGCATTGGCCCTACCGGGACAACGCCACCAAATTCAAAGGGACTACACCTGCTTACGTATGTTGGACCCAGCACCTCACTCATCCAAGACAAATATTGCACAAAAGCTTTGTGGTTGTTTTTTTCTTTTTGTAAGTCATACTGCCTGTTAAAACTTCCTCATGGTCACTTACTGAACTCTTTTATTCAGAGAAGGAGTACTTTCATTAACTGGTTTACTGAGTTGGCTTGTACTGTGTTTAAATCACCCAAGTCTTATCTGCGAAGAATGTAATATACTAGGCTGCATTTGCTCTAGTATCAGCAGTAAAAGCAATTATCCTGCTTCAAAGAATTATTTTTGAACACTTTCCATGATACTTCATGAGAGATCTCTCCAATATAGATTAATACTGTACAACCTGCCCTGCACTGTGCATGTGTTTTGAGTTACACTTCCCTTAAGACCTTGAGAGTTAATATAGGATTTTGAGGACATGCAGCTGGAAGAGAAGGTAAGAAATATTTTACAGTAATGATGAATACCAAAGACATAGACTCAGAAAGGCACGCACACTCCTAACTCCCACTATTCTCACCAGAAGCAAAGACCCTACATGCCTTTCTGACAGACTGTGATGTTTGCTTTTACTTGCATAGTCTGCAGCAGCATGGATGTACAGATTTCAGTCTACAGCGTAACGGTTGGGTGAATGGAAAGTATGATACTGGGGCACTTTCTGGTTCCAGTTGCCCAGAAACACAATTGTATAAGCACTGTTCAACCAACTATGTTGTTCACACCCTGTATCAAGTCAGTGGGATATTTCTGCCCCTTCTCTGAGTTTCCCAATAAAGACATAGCCACAACACATTAAGATGCAAGCAAGGATCATCTCAGTAACTGTATGATACACCACTTGTTAACATAACTTGCCACAGTGTGATAACTTGGTTGTGTTAACCTGGGCTGTGATATCTTTAACAAAATGTTTCTAAAGATAGGGTAAATACTAGGGAATTTGATTCAGCTTAATCCCCTTCTGCTGCAGGCTAATGCAAGACACTGCAGATATCTCAGGGAGTAAAAAGCCATCTTTTACAGTAATCTACTCTTATTAAACTAAATCCTTATTACTATTAAGTTCCCTTTTCAATGTATATTTCTTTTCCATGGTGTCTCTTGGTGTTCTGGAGTCCTTGGAGCCACAGAAGCTGTTTAATAGACTGCTCCACAAGTGTTAACCCACTAGCCAAAATTAGTAGATTAATTATCTGCTTCTCTCACTGACAAGGGATCCTGCTCACTCAGTCCACTTTAACCACAGTCTTACCTTGAGACCATCTTCGCCACTCTGGTTTCTGTATTCAGTCACTGTGGCAAATAGCTGGCACAGTATTATGTTCAGCAGATCAAACAGCATTCCCGTGGGTCCAGCTGTGAGTTACCCAAGGGAAAAGAAGCTAGACTGTAGCTCCTGTTTGTATAAATTTAATCAGATGTTCAAACACTGTATCATGCATTTTGCAATTAGTTAAATGGCTTTGTTTCTTTAAGCACACAGTCAAGCCTCGGTCATTACTAATAGCATGTGTTCAACTTGCTCCATGTCTTTGCTATATTTGGCTATTTGCAGTCTTCACATCCCCGCTGCACAGTACTGCAGGCACCTTGCATAGAGTACTGCTGGTTTTCTAATGGACTACTACATCTCGGTTGTTAGTCGATTGCCTGAGTGTTCATCAGATGCACTCCTGACAGTCACACTCCAATACCTCATCCATATTGCTATAATTAGACTTTCTGTTTACAGGCACACATAGCATTGCTTCAGCCTTTACATACCTCAAGCAAAATTCCCATTAAATAAAAATGGGCCAAGTGTATCCAAATCTAATGCAGAGGCAAGAATATAATCACTATTTGACTTCTATATTAGATCAGTAAAAAAATGTAACACTGCCTTTACTTTGACGGTGTTTCACATTTACAACATGATTCTAAGGAATAAACCAAAATTTTATACACACACACACACATTTATATATGTATATATACACATATATTTAATCTGCTTTTATGCATGAATTGGATTTTTGCTTTGTTTTTTTTTAGTGTGTTCCAACAGCTCCATTATCAGAAGGGACATCCTGAAGGGTTATTAAATCCAGTCCCCTCCTCCTGTAGGCACAAAATCATACTATTCCTTCCACAAAATATTATCCAGCTCTGGCTTAGATAGGGCTTTTTGCTCCCACTGCCATCAGAACGCTGGTCCAGAACATCATGGCTCTGATGCTTAGGAATCCAATTTGCAGGTTAAGCTTATTCATGGCTTCCTAATATTCATTTAGTCCTGTGCCACTGTTGTCACTTCACTTAGATTAGTCTTTCTAACTCACTGGAATTTTAGCCCCCTCAGCATTTACAGCCTTCATATTCCACCAAGCTTTTATTTCATTTGGCTAACCAAACCATGTTCTTTTAATGTCTCCTCAAAGATTAGGCTCTCTGTTCCCCTCATCACTTCTCTGTGACTATTTCCATCTGAGTTCACCTTTCTAGAGGGAAGACTGGAATTTTACACAGTTGTGCAGATAAGGTCTAACAGTGTCTCGTCCAGTGACACAGCTACTTCCCCGTCTTTGTTGGAAAGTGATTCCTGAAATTGGCTTAGTGATCTCAATGGCTTTTTTCCCAGATATATTCACGTTTTTAAAATCACCATATGGTGACTGAACCATCCAAACTTTCTGCATGAGATCCTTGCTTTATGGATGTGATTACCAAAATCCTGCTGCACAAAGCATAGAAACAACTTCACAATCTGAATCTTGAAGAATGGCTTCAGGTTCCTTCCATGACCCAGATTGTGACATACAAGGGAAAACAGCTTCCGCAATCATACCCAAAACTCTGGCAAGCTCAGCACAAAAACATTTCATTCTCTTCTGCATCCTATTCCCCTCCCTCAGCTCTTACAATTTTGAAAGACTGTACTTCACGTTTATTCACCTTCAGCTAGGAAGGGCAGTATAAAACAGATGAAAGCTTCAGTCAAGAAATGCCAGTAGGTGTTTGAGCTTGTATTTCTGCTCCACAGGAAAGCAGAATAAAACCCGATCCATTTGCTTCTGGACTGCAGTTCCATAGACCCCTTTGGCAATTTCATTGCAGCAACAGCACCAAGGAAAAAATAAGCCATAATTTTTTCTTCTGGCAAATTTCATTAAATGCAGATTCTCTTCCCTGTGTGTCTTAAGAAATTCCTTCAGTTTTCACATGCCCTTAATAGTACTTCAATAAATACAGTGATTTTGCTTTCAAGCAACCTGTCTGCATGGGCTGTTAGACTGCAGCAAATCTGCCTTTTTAAAAACCCCAACGCACACAGTGGGTTTTTACCACCAATTAAATAAACTATTCAAACCATAATTGCATGTTTATCTTGGAAAAAAGTCACATTTGCCAGCACTGTGATAAGAAATAAACTTGAGACCTCTCTACAGCTTTCAGGTTTGTGTTAATAACACACAAACATTTCCTTGCAGCTATCAAGTGGAGCGGCTTCTTAAACTCCTTACTAGAAGCCCAGGATTGCCTGGGAAAGATTACAAGTGCATCTATGTTACCATTTTAGTTCAGATCACGAGTGCCCTTTTGAAGTGAGTCTCCCAAGTGTCCCCACTTACCATGCTTTGATTCACACAGCAAAGCAATCTTGGAGAACACAAACTTAGTCAGATGAAACTTCTCTGGTAGAAGCATCCCAGGAGCGCTCCTACGGCACTCCAGTTGCTGATGAATGTGAACTCCACAGGACCAGACTAGACTTGTCCAAAGTAAAAGCCCCTGAAATGTGTATATTATGGACATTGCGTCCACTATTTGCTCTACAGAGCCACTCCTACTGGTCCACAGTACTTACTGATATAGACAGACAGCCCAGGTCAAACCAAATGTCACGCTTCTCAAGCATCTCCTTCTGTTGCTTAGTTTCACTGCTGTGATGATACATTTTCAGAAGTTTCAGAGTTGGAATTCAGATATGCCTCAAAGCATTTGGATATTTCTTCAAACTCATCTGTGCCTCTTCAGGCAGCAGAACTGAACTAAAAATATTGTACGTATTTACTTATTTGCCAGAAATTTGGTGCTTCTGCTGGAGGTAACATAATGCAGACTCTTCTGCACTTTGAGCAATTCTTCTTCCATGCCTGGCTGACAACCAGTGCCAAAAAGAAATAAAAACAAAGCAATAAAATAACTAAACTAACACTCCTCATTCGGCTAAGATTTGAGACTCTGGCAAGTATGAATCATAATACTCAATGAAGCTAGAGATGCATATACCTGCTCTTGTTCTTGTCCCAGCTGAAAAAATATATGGCCTTGAACTGTTTGAAATCAGACTGGAGTTCTCAAACTCTGAGAAGTTTGTGTTCATTCAAGTCAGCCAACTGACCGATGGACTACTCTGAGCATTTTGTTAGGTTCTACTTCTCTTTTTGGCCCACAAGGCTCAGAGGGATTAATTTACAGACTGGTAGGTGTAACACTGTGGTGCACAGCAAAAAGTGACAACTGGAAGCAAAGAGTACAGCCTGATAATCCTTAGAAGATTCAGAGAGAAGCTGTATAAGGAACTCTGTATTCCAACAGTGTTCCCCATTCAAAGCATAAATAAAAACTTATTCTTTTAAGCAAGAGAGTACACACATAAACCATGTAAAACAGCTCACCACTATTATTTCATTCTGTCCTGCTACACACACATGCACTATGGCTACATGCCTCAATTCCCTGCCAAGAATGGTCTCCATGGAGGAATTACTACGTGTTATCATCCTGAAATGCATTAATTAGACCTGGGGAAGTTATTAATAGTGTTATTCAGTATTAACAAATTTCAGCCTCATTTACTGCCTGTATGTTACCCACAAATATTCATAAATCCCAAACTCTTGATTGCTCTGCTAGTGTTGTTAACCTCACAGCCTGCTGCCAGGCCCCTGAAGGCATCCCCAGCCCAGCCAGTCCTGGGCTCCCCTCACCCTGCCCAGCCCTAGCCCCCATTTCAGCCCAGCCCAAGGCCATCAGTCTCTGCCCCACAATGCGGCAGCAGTGCTGGGCTCCAGCCCTGCCATGACCCTGCCCCTGCCCAGCCATGGGCCCCCCAACCCTGACCCCGAGCCACGGCCTCAGCCCATCCCTGTCCCCATGGCGGTGTCCGATGTCTGGGGCTGGGGCTGCCCCCGGCTGTCCCACTCCCTTGTGGGCAGTAAGACGGGCCCTGGCTACAAGGCCTGACCCTGGTGCCATAGGGAGCTGCACAGGGCCAGGATACCTGTGTGAGTTCCTCTATACTACCGCTGTGAGCGTTGTCACTTAGTCAGCAACTTGCTGTATACAGTCAACCAGCACAGCTTCTGCTCCCGGCACAGCTCCCAAGATCCTCAAAGACTACTGCCACTGTAGATGCATTTCCTAGGATACTTTTGCAAGATCACTTGCACGACACGGCCATGTGTTCCTTTGTGCAGTAAGTGATAAACTTTCTTAAAATAGTTGCATTAAAAATAATGCATGGATTTTATTCACAAAACATTGAAAAATGCGAATACAAGCATAACCAATCAAAGCCTATGAACTGGGTCCAACCAAATACGGCCCAGCTCAAAATAAGTATCCAAAAGGCTGATAAAATAAGAATGGCTGTGTTGCCGCACATCTCAGAAGTCACTGTATAAGAAGAAAGAGGAAAGCTTTCCACAAACTAAATTTGGATGTCAGTCTGAGAAACTTGTAGGAAATTGTATACTTCTGTTTTCTGTGTTCAGTCTGAGCTACCTGGAAGCAATCTAATTCTCCAAGAAGTGGTGCCAAATGTTATTTGAGAATTAGGTCCTTTTAAAATGTCATGTTAAGCACAATCCACATCATCCAAAAATCACTCATTTCAGAATATTCTGATTTTTATCTGTGAGCTTAGCAACAGTAGCACATAAGACACACAGGCAAAACTACACTCTGGGTGGAAGAACCATTAATTCAGTGAAATTCTTATGGATACCTAATCTTCTTGCAGTTAATAATGTAGAAGTAGCCATGCCAGGTCATACCATCAGTTCACCTAGCCTCATATTTTGTTTCTGACTGGCCCAAACTGGAGGCCTTGGAAACAGGAAAAGGGCAGGACAATCATGGCACAGCATTTCTCCAGCTTACTCTCTCAACTTCCAGCAGTTTGACTTGGTGAGACACAGGTAGGGTCACTGAATAACACTACAAAAATGGTGGCTCCACAGGGGTTGTCCATTTGTATAAACTGTTAATAAAAGGAAGGGTATCTGTCAGAACGCTGCACACAAGCTTTGCCGCACCTCCTAGCTTACTGCAAAGTTTGCAGTAGGATGTACTGCAAGGAAACATACAGCTTGGGATAAAAATACCAGATTCAGTAAGTGGTGAAATAGATGAACACATTAAAAGACTTCTTGGGAATCAAAGGCCAGCTAGATTGTGTTTAATTTCCTCCCAAAATTTACATGTATCCAATGCTCTTCATAGTTCTGCTGTGATAATTAGCTTCCCCACGGGCAGGACAGCTAGGATCTGTTGGAGACATATCACTTTGACATATCACTTTGGGTTATTTTTCACCCACTCTGCCTCCTGCTTTTCTCAGGGAATTCTTAACAGCATCCCAGAAGGAAATATCTATCAGCCTGTTTTGAAGGCAAGAAAATAAGCTGTCCTTTCAATTGCTATATATATACTACAATCCAGCAGGATTATAGTAGCTAAAAAGGAGCTTTCAAATGTAAAGAAGAAAAAATTCTGATGAAAAAGTTATCTCCAAATTAATAATATCTGCACTAAAAAGCAATAGTCTTCTTTATCAGTAGTCTTCTTTATCCCCAAACTGGTATTCATGAGTCACTAAGCAACCATAGGATACCACCCAGTGGAACCCATTTCAAGAAGGAAAATGCCTTTTTGGTTCCTGACCTTGATTACCATACAGCACTGTGCTTCCGGGAGACTGCATCCATACACAGGAATAATATTCAGTTTGCTCTGCTCAAGGTAGTTTTGTTTTCCTAAATGTAGGACAAACATTGCAGAAAATTAAACATGATACAGATGAATGCAAAGATATTATAAGGGCTATCATGATGTAGAGTCAACAGACGGTAAGGAAAGCATCGTGCAGCTCTGACCTCCTATGTTGCCTCCTCAGATACCTAGGGAAGCCGGGGCAGAACGCCAAGCCCATGTCTACAACAGCAAGAAGCGTCAGCCCTGAGGAGTGGCTGAAATACCACATTGCGATACCAAACAAACCATGGTAACTGTGGGCAATCATGAGATTCACTTCAAAAGTGTACTCTGATCCAAATGCAAACATGTTTAACCGATGCTACAAAAATGCAGTTTTAGTTCATGATATACACAAGTAGCGGGGGAGGGAGGGGGAAAGTAGGAGTAAAGGAGAGAGAGGAGAAAAAAAGAGGAATTCAGTTAGAAGTCTCATCAACTTAAAATTCTTTTTCCCAAGAACTGAAGAACTGATAAAACAAGTCCTAGTGGTGCCATATATTTTTTCTCCTGCTGAGCTGTCCAACTAATTTTTCTTGTTCATTTATTACATTGACTATTGGTTGTGTTTTATATAGAAAAATCACACCTGCTTTCAAACATTTGAAGACTGCCAGAGGCACAGCTGGGAGGAAGATTGCTTTCAGTAAGCACACTGGAGAAAAGTGGTATCTAATTCTCCATCAGAAATAACAGCTCTTAGGCTAAAAGATGATATTGGAATGAGAGCAAAAGGACACAAAATGGCAGTAAACAAACATAATCCAGAAAAATGGGAGATTTATAATCAACAGGACATTTGAGCTATGGAACTAGTTTCCAGTAGAACTCAGGAGACAGATTTTAAGATGAAACTTAATCATTTTCTAGAGGAAATTGCTAGACACAGCTGCCTACAATGCTGGCTGTAGCCAGAAAGACCCTCCCAGTTCCATAAGGACTGCATCAAATCCCAAAGTCAGATTCCTGTGAGTAAAGGCCATGGAAGATCATTTACCCCAGTGCAAAAGGAAGTGGACTTTCTGCTCTCATACCAGAAGGATGGTGTTTTTACTTCCCGTCTGGATGAGTGTTAACGATAGTCAAAGCTGCAGCATTAGACAAGAGTAAGTTTCCAGATCTCAGAAGTCATTGCTTACCCCTTTCTTTGGTATATAGATGATCATGGGCTCAACTCTAATTCCAAACATACATCTCTTACCTACTTTATTGCTCTGACTTGCCAAGCAGCAGAAATTACTGTCTTTGGGAATGACACTGTTATTCTGTGAACATTCAAATGACCTTCCCTAGAAGCTGTGAACTCTCTATCACATAGCTGTTAAGTTTCGGACCAGCCTCCCCAGAACTGCAGTGCATACCAGATCAGTGACCTAGGGTACTACCTGCACTATCTCACAGTGCATTCAAGCAATATTGCCTGAAGATTAATTCATTTGTTATGCTCAACTTGTTTTCACATGCCCAGATTCTCGTTTTTTAATTATACTGAAAAAGATCTTTTACATTTTTTAAAGATTTTTAACTGAAAAGGCCAGTCATTTTTCTGACTTCTGAAATTTCAGTCAAAATACTACACATTCTCATTTCTCTTGATTATGCTGTATGGATCTAAGACTGTAAAACAAATGCATGTAGATTATATCAAACCACAGAGTTTACAATCTTTGTATGAATGTTGCATGATCTATTAATACCATAATTTAAAAAATGTAGCATTAAAATTCCAGATTAATTACTCTGTGTATAAATATATATATATAAAAACTTTGGTAAATGATTTGTTGGAAGATTGGTTTGGAAATGGAAAGATATCTGCCCTGTTGCTTGTAATTACAGAGATGCACTGGACTGTCGTTATGCTTCTTGTAAATGCAATTATATGAAAACAAAAAGCAAGCGAAAAAAGTAGAAAAAGATTTTTTGCATTATAGTATTTTAAAGGAATATACTGGCAGTCCCTGTGAGATAACAGACAAAGAGAGCTAGCCAGGAATAGCTAATTGCTAGGTTTGATCTACAGTAAATGTCAAAAAAGCATCAAAACACAAATGGCATCAGCTAAACCATCACCAGCTTCTACACTTGCTATTTTCCTTTTCAAAACTGTTCCTCTTTATTAGCTTGGTTTAATTGCATACACATACACAAGCACATAAAGCTCTGATTTCTGTGCTTTGGTCAAGGTAAAAATTTTAGAAAAAATTAATATTTTTATCATACTTGTTTTATCCAAAAACAAAGTGTTTCATGAATGATGGGAGGGGGAGAAGGGGGCTTGTGGTCTTTTTAAAGTGCACATTTAGACAGGTTTTGAAGAAGAATGTCATTTTGAAACACAGTACTGCAATACTTTTTGTTTTAAAAGAGATCTACAGTTCTTTTGCCTTCATTTTTTTTTGTTTATAGCTAAAACTATTCATTAACTTCTGCACAGATTCTTTCACCTAGCCTAAAAGTACACTTCTTTTAAAATGAATAAGCTGTTTGTCCAAAAAATTTCATCAAACTCCATACAGACACATCCACTGTTTTCACTAATAAGACCGACCCTTTGGTAGCACACCTTGCACCCATGGTAACCTGAAGCAACTAAGCAATTAGCTGCAGTGTTACAATATTTCGGTCCCTCTCTGTATCTCTGTGTTATGGAAACAAGGGATTTCTGAGGTCAAAACCTGGCAGGTGGCTCAGAGTCATACAGAACTCTAATTAGAACAACCTAATTAATCAATGAAATCAGCATGATCGTCATTATGCTCTCATTAATTACCATTATCAACATGCTGTTTGTTAGCATTTGCATTATTATTCAGCTGAATGTTGATTAGTTTGCCTTGGTTTCAGATTTCAGTATTTTCCTTTTCAGCAACTCCTGCTGAAAGAATTAAAACCAAACAACATTTCCTATGTATGCTCACGCTTTAATCTTCTTTCACTACAGTTTGCTTTTAACTGCCTTCCCTCCCCACTTCCATAACTGCTTAACATTTATCTTTTCAAAAAACACTTAAGAACCCATACAGCTTAGCGGCATCATTATCAGCACAGCTCTTTTTTCTAGCTTTAAAATTCCTATTTACACTCCAACATTTGTTCTACTCCTCGCAGTAGTGGAAATACCATATGCAAGGGAGGTGCCTTGCAGGGGAGGGGAAAAGATGAGTATGTGTGCTTGTGTGCGATCCGGTGGGCCTGAGCGTAAAAGCCCTGCCACGAACACTGAAGAGCGCAGGCCCACTTCTCACTTCACTGTTTGCTGACGATGCACCTCATCCCATTGACTATACATTCATGCTCCTGGCTCATACACAGCTGGCCATGCTTTGGTGACTCTTAGCTAGCCTCTTCCACTGGGAGAGCTCAATATACCTCCCGAGGGAGGAGATGTTGGACTGGCCAAGAGGAGTAGGGTACCTGTGGTCTTGCGCCAGGTCGGGTGCTAGGGCAGAATCCTGGTTTTCCTCATGCCAGCACCATGTCCCGTGCACGGGGCCATGTTACATGGTGTTAGCTTCAAGCCATCAGGAGATTCTTCAAAACTGAGGTCCACTTCTTCTCTGACAGTGGCACTAAAGCATGGGCTCTCTCTGCAGTGCTCCCAAAACCAGACCTGGTGTTTTCTTTTCAGCGCTACAATACACGTTTCCATTCCTTGTCTCTCCCGTTTATGTAGTTGTATAATTCCAGCCTATAGCTGTAACATATAATTATCCTCTGATTAACCAGAAAATACTTTTTTTCCAGATCAGCTACTCAATGTGAATGAGATAAGCCCACTAAAAGGTCAAGGGTACTGATACAATCTGCAGATTGTTTTAATGTCACATTAGTCTCACAGTGAAGTCTCATTTTCAATAGTGACATCGTACCAGATTTGTAAAGGCCTCACATATGTTCCTATCACACTTTTTAGAGATGCTGAGGCACATAAGTCTCATTAAAAATAACTGGAGTTGGGCATGCAGCTACTTTGGAAAAATCCTCTAAGTACCTACCTATATCTTTAAGCACCTAAGCACCTTTAAAATTTGGGCTATAGTGAACACAAATTTTTGCATTTCGTGCCAAGCACCATTTTTATTATTAAAGTGACTGTGAAATGTTATTTCTATTGACCCTGTCAGTCCTTTCTGTGACCAAAAGCCAAGCACAAGTTCTGAATTACTCCTGTGAGGTGGGAAGGAACAGCACCAAAAAAATGCCTAATGAAAGTCTGTCCCAGCCCAGTGCCCTCAGGGCATGCAGAAATCAGCACAGAGGAAGACAAATCAGACCTCTTCCTCACCTCATTATCTTACCTGCCACAGCCCTGCAATATTCTGGGGTGTCACCTGAACTGTAACCCACAGCCCAGCATCTTTTAACATTCTGATGGTCTATTTCTGGTGTTAGAAGTAGTGTAGATTGCCTGGACTCTGACAGTCATATGAATTGTGCCCACGTATCTAATTATAAGCACTGACACATACTTTCAGTTTTTTGGAACAAATTACAGAAGGATGATTTGAGACGGGTAGTCTACTTCTAGTTTGGCTGTACTCAATTATACCAACATATAGCCTTGATAAAGAAGATGAAAATCTTTTTCTCAGTGCGCAGAGCTGCGTTTATTCCTAATGAGCAACAAACATTCAAGAAGGTTTCAGTGGGATTATTTGAAATGCCCTAGTGTTGATAACAGCTTGTCCCCAAGGCTGTACCAGTTTCTAGAGGTCCATCTTTCTAGACTGACCCAGAAGCATGCAATGGTGTGCACTGCTCATATTAGCTCAGTTTAGAAGACCCTGAGTACAAATTCTTGAAGAGAAAGAAGGACTAATAGGCCATGTGACACTTTTTTTCATGGTAGGCTAATCCCATTGCTTAGGAAAGAGAAGAAGGTTTTAATCTCTCTTTAAGGAGGAGTTAGGAGTTCAGTCTGCTGCCCATGGTCAGCTACTGCTCTGAGAAAGCAGCGTACTCTCTCCGCACAGCATCTCCAACTATGCCATAATGACCTATAGGCACTCTAATTTTTTAGAAGGTTGGTCTTGGAAAAAGATCAGTTACCTTCCTGAGCTGTTGCCAAAAAGTCCTCCCTCTCTTCCTTCCCTCCAACATCAGAAGAACACTACTATTTTTCATGAGCAAAGAATTCAGATACATTTCCACATGGTTCAAAAACTTGACAAATGCAAGCACAGCTCACACAAATGACCACAATATTTGGACCACTGATTTCAGAATAATTACAAGCAATAGATTGTTGTGATGTTTAGATGCAGTTACCCAAATTAAAACTTAGCTTTTTCACTGCAGAACTGTTAAGTATAGTCTAGCTGGCAAAGGATTAGCCCAGTGAGTTCTGCCTAGAAGCCTAAGTGTCTCAATGTTTGCACAGCTCTACTAGCTAACAAAGAGCTTTTAGACTGGACACTTAAAACAACATGTATGCCAGCCTTTGGAAGTGGATTTGCTAATAAGTAGGTTCCGATTTGTTCTCTGAACTTCCTGATCAACTTATCTTCTTGCAGTGAGCCAGACAAAACTGAAATTACCCTGGTATCTATATTTTTGTCCCTGTTCTCTTACCTTTGCTGCAAATATCCTTCCCCAGTTAGGTAATGAATCTTGCAGGCTCAACTTTCTGCAATCACTAAAGCATATACCACAGTGCAAGCAGCAATGAAAAACAAAGCATTAATTCACCAACCTCTGTAAAATAAATACATAAAATGAACACATTTCCTTTCAGAGACTTAGCAGCTTATTTGACTACCCCTGCATTTACTTTGGATTTTAGAAAACATTCATTCAAGACATTCCAATACATATAGGTCACAGTCTTTAGTGTGTCCAAATTCACACCTCCTGGAGGGATGTTTAAACTATCACCCTTTTATAAGTGGGAGACCAACAAACAGAGAGATTAAGTATTCCTCTGCTGCACACAAGAAATCAGCAACAGATCAGGGAACTGAATGCACACCTCCAGAGTGCCACATAACTACTCATTATACTACTGTACGTCTGCACCTCAGCTTGTACAAACCTACTGCTGATCTGTGATTAAAAACTCTTAGTTTCTTCTTTTGTCCCACAGGCATAGATACTTCCGCTCTTCCACTGCTAACACCCCTCCTGCTTCACCAGTGCCAATTATGTTCACAGCTCAAAGTAAATTCTTCTCAAAGCAACTTCTCCTATCATGGTTTAGCTTGAAATGGGCAGCTTTAAGAATGAAATTAGGGCTTGTGTGCACAAAAGTCCTTTCTACTTTTTTCTCTTTGTTCATCTAAACAACCAATATCACTTGTCCCTGCAAACCTTGATTATGTCCTTAGACCATCATGACTGCAACACAACTACTAACTGACACAGTGTCTTCTACTACAGGAAATTTACGAGCTGAAACCAAACCTTAAGTCCAGACTTGAACTCAGAGTTTGTCCCTTTACATCTGAGGTGGCCTGGTCCCAAATCTCCACTTGAAAACACATAGAGAGAGTATCATTCAGCTGCCAGAGAGAGGAGGGCTGAATAAGTACTCCTTACGTGTCAGTTCTGTATTTTAAATCTATCCCTGTTTTCCTCTCTCATAGCACTGTGTCATCATGTGGAAAAGGTCTGCCTATCTGACTGATCTACTTATTTTTGTGTCTCCACAGCCAACGCCCATGTATTTCAGGATGAAGTTATCTTCAATCTTATGTAAAGTCAGATTTACTATTTTCTTCTCTTATGTATTGTTGTTTAATATTTTCTCATCCTCAAATAATCTGTCTACCCTCTCACAGGTATCCCAGTCAGGAAATCCAATCTTTAGACTGTATTAAAGAAGCACTTTAATGTATCAATAATGCCTGAAAGTGTTGTTATTGCTCTGTAAGTAATCTTATTTCTAACTGGCTGGTTTTGAAAGTAGAAGAACTGTTGAACTGTATCAACTAGAAAAAATAGTGATAATAATTGATTACTTATAAACCCTTTTAGATAAGAAGAGAACAATGCCCAGAGCATTCAGTTGCAGGGATTTTTGTGATGCCACTGCATGATGACTTTTACAAAAAATTCTATTTTGATTATATTGATGAAGGTAGTGGTGCAAGTTCAAGACAAAATTGAACTGAAAATCATAAACATTCCCTTGGCATATTATTCTTGATGCAAAGTTTATTTTTCCATTAATGAGATAAATGAAGTAGTCTCACTTGTTTCTCTTTCAGTTACAGCTAGGACAGATCTAGCCTAACAGCAGTGTCCCTAAAGACTTCATCTGAGGACTGAAGGAAACAAATAGGGTCACATTCCCATTTCCAGGAGACGTTGGCTCCTGGGCAGGATGAACATTCACCGTGCTTAATTCTAGCCCGATAAGAAATAAGACTTCTAGTCTAAGGTAGTCATTCAGCCAGTTTTCAGTCAAGAGAGAGAAAGAGTTATAGAAAATTTGTCCCCCCACCTCTGGATGCACTGGATCAGCTGTGAAATTGCCTTTCTCTGCACAGTTAATGGAGAGAATCTAGACAACCACTTAAATTAGCCACCTAACTTTTAAATGGTAAGTTAAAGAAGATTAGTCCTTTCCTGAGGTTCACAGCAACTCATTCCTGCCAGTACAGCTGAGGAAATAAATAGCTATTGGGCATATCTATCATCTGCAATGCTGGAAAAAAACAGAAGTGAAACTACCTACTAGAAGGAAGGCCACTAGACAGCTTGGTTACTTTCTTATTTCCTGTTTATTCCATGACAATATTAATGGAGAGATAAGGAAGAAAAACACTGTGGTCTGCTAAGACAGAGTAGGCACAGATATTTCACTATTGCTGAAAGGAGAGTTCTGAAATAAAGAGGGGAATCTAATAAGTATCATAAGATGATAGACAATATGCAAGCAGGATTCATAAAAACCACACTTTTTATGAATATTTAAAATTAATTCCATCTAAATATCAAATGTGCAGATTTCCATTAACAACTTCTTTAGCCCCCAATGATGCAGCTGTTCTACCAAAGCAAATCATCTGTGAAAGGAAATGCGTGGTGGGAACTATCTCCTAAAATGAAAGTTTAAAATCAGAGAAAAACAAAAGCTAATGCCTAGCTGAAGTCTGGGCTTTGGGGTCTGCTGTCTTAGTCCGAAGCGGCTATGAAGATTCAAACACTAAACTCAGACTCTGCAGGTGCACATGAAGGCTGTCAGCATTCCTGAATTGGTCTGAGAGCAGGACTCCTTTCCCCCCACACATACAGCAAGATGCACAGGCTCTAAAGAGCATTGGGTTAACTGGGCAGCTTACCTCCTGCATAACTGATTTTAATCTCACATTTCTGTAACTTAATCTTAATCCTCTTGGTTTCAGTAAGGATAAACCCCATCTGAGAGAAGAATATATGAGTCTTAAAAATCTGACTTTCCCAAGTTAGCCTGGTACAACAAAAAGGTGTGTAGAGGTCCTTTTTTTCAAGTAAAGAATGTTTCTTTGGTTATAGATGCAGCAGCTGCCTTGAAACTATCTAGAAATTAACTGGTCAAAATTCAGATGACATCAGCCTTCCAGAAAGAAAATACATAATCCACCATCACGACCATGAATAGGAGACTGCCAGAAACAGTAATTTACACAGGGCTACAGCTGCAAACAAAAGCATGAGCATATGTACAACACATGCGCTCTCCTGAAAGAAACAAACATTTGGGTTTTATATTTTAAGCCTTTGATCCTCATGAAGACACACAAAAACGAGAGACATCAAAACACCTTCAATAGCTCAAATTGCAGTGTCTGTTTAAACTTATCTGAAGAGTCTATTAAATTTGTTCTGAAATTACCCAGTACAGTACAAACTTAAAAAAAAAAAACCCACAGATGTAGGTAGGTCATCTTCTTCCCATGACAAAGACACACAGAGGTGCTCAGAGATGTTGTGTTATTTTTAAAGGCCTCCATGGATTTCCAAAAGAGTCTTGCGGCAGGCAAAGACAGAAGAGAAAAGGACAAGAGCTCCCACAGCCCCTGACACAGGTGATCAATGGACAGGTTTGCTCCAGTTTTGTTTCCTTTTGGATGTTCAGTATTTCTGAGCTTTTCAGCGTATAGACATTTTAGTGAAAATATTTTTGTGCCATAATAATTAGGGCAGGGATAAGGGGCAAGACCCTACATCTGTTTGGGACCAGAACTTTGCCCACTGTGATTTGGAAAAAATAAAAATCAGTAGTATCAATAAATTCTCATTATTGTTTTTCAAGACTTATCATGTTTTTAACATAAAATTTCAAAGAGTTCTGGAAAGTGTGAACATTTGGAAATGATAAAATTGATGAATGGAGTGCAGTTGTTAGCCTTTGGTTTAGGTAATGATTGTAGGCACTGGTCCTATTTTCAAATGTCACATTTTATCATAATTCAAAAAATAAAATTGGCATTTTATTTTGTCTGTAACTGTGACTTCCATGCAAGAACATGAATCCAGGTGCTAAAAATTTTAAAATAACAGCAAGAAACACTACACCTAATACCACAAGGCTGAAAGATTTTTTTTAAAAAAGAGACCCATTTCAATTGACAATAGTTTGAACTGGTTGGGCTCCTGATGCTGACCAGCCCCCGACCCAGCACTGCAACTGTATGAGAGGACCCTTCTGCCCTTCAGTCCCCAATCCTGGCAGGAAGGAGAAGTTCTGGGGCAAAAATGCGCCAGCCTAGAATTCCTCTTTAATAGACATTGCTGCTGGGTATTTGCAACTGTTTCACGGCCAATCCACCGGGAAAATCTGTTTCATTAAATTTCTGTGCCAAACTCTGAATTGTTATCTAGTCCAGGAAGGACATTAAGACTGCATTATAATGAGCTGTCACAAAACCCTTTTTCCTGAACTCATAAATCTCTGGCAGTTCTAGATCTTAAGTCTAACTTTACATATGAGTTTCGGAACATCTATATTCAATTAGATTATTCAACACACAAACCCCCACTACAGTAATTTCAAATGAATTTAATATAAGAAATTAATGAAATGTGGCACCTTCATCATGTTAATATAGAAACCAAATCAAGGAAGGCATTTAATTCAGCATGACTACAAGTCAGTTTAGGACTGATCCTTCCCATTATATTATTTTTGCACCTATGCAAACTGCTGGACTTCAGCAGAGTTAAATTAATCTATGACTGATAACAAAACAGAGAATCAAATTCCTTTCCAGAAGCTCCTAATATAAACAGTCTGGTGTCTGCCTTCATATTCTCTGTAGGTCTGGTCATTCCTTATCAGGGGTTGTTACCATGAATTACTTTATTGTTAGGATTCAAGGTCCAAAGTGATAACACTGTATGTAGGCAGATACTCAAATTACATAAAATGCATCAGGGAGCCAAGCCTTCAACTACCGTTAGTTCTTTTGCTTCCTCAAACTTTCATGGCTGCTTTTCCTTCTTTTCAGAGTTTAAGGAAAAAGTTAATTTATTAAGAAGTCATGGAATCACATTATCTACCTGCTATAAGCTAGAGTAGCCCCAAGCTACACTGTTTTGCGCAAGGGGCAAGCTCAGCTGGCCACCTGTAGCAGCAGGGAACTTGCTGAAGTTGCTGAGAGCCACTTTTGACCTCCCACCCATCACGCAGAGCACACGCACATTAGTATGTCTCTATTGCATTTCTTTGGTGATCCTCAGGTGGTTATTGCTAACTCAGATGTTAAAGTTTCTAGTACCATGTTTTAAGTCAAAGGTGATTCTAGAGGAGGGGGCCTCATTCCTGCAGCGTATTTCCCCGTGAGGTGGTAAAGGCTGCTTGCTCTTTTGTGCCATGTTGAAAGGCTGCTGGATACTGAGCATGGCCTTGTAAGTTGATGATAGTTTGTAATTGCAACTGTGTAAGTGTTTACTGAAGTGTAAAAAGCACACACACACATGCATGCAAAACCATGCTGCACTTCAGGCTTCAGAAAGATGGAGAACATTAAATGATCAGGAGTGGAAACTTCTAAGATTAGACTGCATTTCTTTAAAGAATTATCAAAAGAAGGAAATAACAGATAACAATGAGTAAAATGCTTCCAACTGTCTGACTGGTCTCCAGCACCCTCTCTTTACACAGCATTGTGCAACCTAATATTTGCAAGCACTTCTAAAAACATGGAGTTGCACTTCTGGGGCAGCAGACCTAGAAATACTAAAACAGTCCCCCCCTGCTTTCCCCTAGTTCATTCTGCTCAACCTTCTGACTACAAAGCACCCCCTGATTTGGGGTTTGGCCCATTTTGCAGGCACAGAAAGCCTCACTGGAGCTGGAAGGATGCTCACTTAATTGAATACGCCTGGCAGATGTGACACAGCAAGATAATGAATACACGGTTGACAGATGTCTCTGCTATGTATATACACACATTAAGAACCAGGGACACATATTTCCTGCTATGGAAAACAGACAGTGCTGCCCGTTGGAGTTGAGCTCAGATTTGTTGCAGTATCTTTTTTGTTTAAGATAATGAAACACTCTGAGCATAGGGAAAATACAGGCAAAGTTCTGCACCGCTGGCTGAACAAATTAATGCTGTTAAGAGTCTTATTGCTGCTGGAAAGGGGCCTTCACTTCCCGCTTTGGCCGCACAGTCCTCCTATTTCCCTTGCAGTGGCTCAGGCTCTTGTTGCACCCCTTCAGGCCATGGTTCAGCAGGCAGCTGAGCCAAGACAGAGGCTCACTGCTGCCAAAAGGGGAAGATTGGGCTTCCCCTTTATTGTGCTCCAGCTCATTGCCTCTTGTGCCTGACCATATGGTCCTGCTTCCTCTCCAGCCGCACCTCCAACACTCCTCAGACCCTTCCATGAGCCAGATTTTGGCCTGTACAACCGTAGGCTCAGAAAGCTGATTCATCTCACTGCAGAAGAAAACTAACACAGGAAAAAGCCCCAAAGCCAGCAGACAAATTTAAGAGTTTTCTGTTAAACATAAGAAGTTTGTGCAATTGCAGTGGAAACGTTACCACCACAGTCACCCCTTTCCACATACTCAAAAGCACTAAGAGATGACCAGTATCTTCTGGCCTTTGGAATATGCTATGCTCTGGCTGTAAAAAGCAATGATATTTTTTCACTATTACTTGCTGCCAAGGAGCACTGATACCGTGTTCTGCAATTAACACAGAAGACGACAGAACAGGACAAAGAGGGACTGACATGGGTTATCATTAAATGCGATGGTGGCAATGTGATTTTGACTGACAAGGGTTGCAAACCCAATATTCCAATCCTATATATCAATATACAAACTCATAATATTATAGGAAGCGGGCTCAGCCAAGGACTACAGATGAAGGTAATATTTTAAAGCAGTACCAACATCATGGTAGGGCTCCCACTAATTAATTTCATGCACAATTTAAGCTTAGATTAAAAAAAAAAATGAAGTGAGTATGATTTCCACAGTACCTAGTAATGACTTCAGTGCCTTATTGTTAAAAAGCAATATTTTGATTTTTGCTGTGCAAAAACTATGTTCACAGACTGGCAGTCCATATAGTCTTTGGCTGTGTGACAGTCTGGAAGTTCCTCTAGGACTCTTTGCAGGACTGAGAGCCTAAGCCAGTTTATTGGTCCAATGTCAAAAGGATAAGAGATTTGGAGCTTCTCCCAAAGTGCCGATTGTTCAATTGAAATTGAAAACTGGCAAGAAATTCAAAGTGAAAAAAACTCAGTTGGGTCTGCATCTGCAGTAATCAAAGCTGAAGGCTATGTGAACAGATTCTGTGATGTGCTGGCTTCTTCCCTGTAAGCTCCATGAAGTGGATCTGACTTGACACCATGTCTCAGTTCTCCAGGTACTCTCAGCTTCCATCAGCCTCAAGAGGATCAGATGGCATTCAGCATCTTGTGGGACTAAACCAGGGAATTGCCAAGGACTGCAAAGCCTCCGTTGAGAAGACACCAAGAAAAAATGTCATGCAAATTTCCTTTTATCCCAGATTGGATGCTTGTCGTGTACTTTGCAAGAGCTATGTAGAAAGCACAGGAGATTCTGGGGCCATTTTCCATGTATTTGGAAAACCCCCATAGGGGAAGGCAGTGAGGCATAATACAGTTATGAAACAGCAAAGTCCTGAACTGGAGCTTCACAGACTTCTTGTGAGCCACATAGCTAACTCTGCTATGCACACAGCAGTAGCTGTGCATTTCTCAAGTAATAAAAGCCTAGCACATCATTCTGTAAGGGATATATAAATCCCCTTAAAACAACCAAATAAAAAAAAGAGCATAAGTAAGAAAAGAACACTGCCTCATTTTACAGACGGGAAACTGTGGCAGAAATATATTAGGCACCCGTAGGCACCTTGAGCTGAAAACCAAATCTGTCTCTCAGCCTCCTTCATAATGTAACCTTTCCTCATGTCTGCCTGTTTTGGAAGTAGTAAATCCCAAGGAAAACCAAAATTGACCAACTTAGAGAGTTACCAGTGAGTGAGCGAGCAGTGTAGCAGGAATCCCTGCATTTTGCTGCTTTCCCCATCTGTGGAGAACAAATGGAAGTTGTTGTTACATGGTCCCAAGAGAGGTAGGTGAAAAAAGAAGCCTGCTGTTGATAACCCTGACTCTACCTGGTGTCCACGTCATTTTGTTTTCTCCTTTTGCATCTGTGGGCTAGAGGCAATTGTTTTCTGGGTTTACTGTCTCAGTAGAGTCCTTCTCTGCAAACATGCCTGTGGGACATGATGTTATCTGAAGCTAAAATGATGCTGGACTCACACTAACTAGGCACAGAGGCATAGTGTTCATATATTTCACATTACCACAGTAGGGACACAAGAGTTAACATGAAGACAAGGAACAGAGATATCTGTATCTATATCTTTATCTATAGCCACACTTATACATGGGCATACAAGTATACATACAATATATACAGGCATACGTGCGGCAACACATACACATATACATGTATACATATACAGACAGACTTATTTCTATTCCACAGTTGGAGTAGACCCTTGATGATTGTAATTCCCTATCTCAGTCATAATCTGATTCATGGATTAACAATTATTCAGTCATTAACACCTTCAGCTGCCAACTTGTCTATGGTCTTCTTGTTGAAGCTAATTTAAAAAAAAAAACAAGTTTGTTCAAAAATGGTCCTATGTCAAATTCAAGTTCTGTAAATTCTACGCAAGATTAGGATCAGACACGTTTCTGTCCAGAATATTGTACTGAACCATTAACACAATGAAAATAGTCAGCTACATAAAATGGAATAGAAACTCATGCAACTGCAATACTCCATTCAAATCAAAGAAATGCTGAATTACACCAGCTCATGGCTATATCAATCAAACTGCTGCATGGCATCACTTTGTCTTGTTTAATGATAGTATCACAGAGCTATTTCATGAAGTTTCCTGATCCACCCCTCAAAATCTAAGTGTTTGGCATGTCAAACACTTTAACAACATAAACGAGCAAGACAGAAATGGTAGTACTATACACAGACTCTACCTGTTGTAGTTTAATCAATGTTTGAGTACATAATTGTCAACTTAAATGCTTTTGGATGTGTTTTGAGATTAGCAGAACTGAAAAATCTAAACTTTCACTTTGTATAATTATTTTCAAGGCTCGGTAGCATCAAGAATTAACAGTCTGCAAAACTGCAACCTATTAACAGTTCCTAAAGTCAAAATCTGATGGTAGAAACAATACCACATGCTAAAAATATACACCTTAAAACACATAGTGGCCTTTTCTGTTGCATTTCTAGAAGGGACTTTAATCATGCTGCCATATTTGCCATATGCAATAGACTTTTTTTTTTAATTTGCTAAGGATCACGAGAATTCTTTTTATGAACAAAGGATTTGCACAAAACTGAGTTCTAATTAAATGCTTGGTGAGTATGTGCACTGTTAGAATAGTCAGTGAATATTAAGAGCTCTATAATTAGGCTTTTGCTAGTGATAATCAGACATGCCTTGGGGCTTTCTGGAAAAGTCAAATGATAGCAAAATATGGAGAGACGACATTTTCTCTCTCAGAATTGTCCCATTCTGTCAAGATAAGTCTAATTCATCTCCTGTTGAATTTGACAGGCAATAAGTAATTAAGATACCACCAAAGTGAAAAGTGAAATTGGCAGTAGCAGACTTGCAAATAGCAACTGAAATACCGCCCAGAAGTTGCCTGTGGTGGCTAGCAGTAAATAACAAGTGGGCTCAGACACACTCATTTCCGAAAGCACACGTCCCAATCTGTTTTTGCACATGCAGCACTGTAACAGCAGGTATCTTCCAGCTGTATTTCTTGGCAACAGTTCAACCTGTCAACTGGAGGCTGTGCACCTGGTGCTAGGAGATCAATTTAAAAGGCCAGCATGCTGTCAACTGCCAAATTTCTGTTGTCAGTTGTGAAAAATCCATCCCAAAACAAGTAACTTTTTTTCCATTTAAAATTCTAAGCTGTTTTTTTAGAAAGCTATACAGTAGCATTGGACGGAAGGGAAGGAAAGGGTATAGTTCAACAGCTACAGCATCCTCCCTCCTCTCCCACTGCCCACCTCCCCAGAAGACACACACTTTCTACACTTTCTAGGGTTTCTTATATTTCAGATGAAATACCCAATTACAGAAATCACAGATCTAGGAAAGCAATAATTATCGTTACAGTTTTGCTACTCAGAGTACACGTTTATACACACTGATCACCCACTTCATGGATAATAATATAAAACACTCAAGTAGTTGATTGAAGGATACTAGTTCTATATGAGCCAGATGCTGCTGGGCTTGCTGCTCCCGCTGCCAGAGAGACGCCTGGATGCAGATGCCTATTTTGTCTATGCCTAAGGGCCTAAGGTATTTGTGGAAACACAGTGAAATGCCTTTGCTAATCATCTTTGGCATGGAATCCTTTCTTTTTTTCTGAGTTAGACCTTTGGCATGTAAACTTACAGGTATGACAGGGATTTCATTTCTACATCCTGGGACCCACAGAGAAAGGAATGCATACATTTCTGGTGATGGCATGACAGTTTAGCTGAGGTCATGGATGAGAGCAAAAGTCAGCAAAAGGAATTTAATACGAAGTTCTGACAATAAGGAGAGCAGTAGGTAGAAATAGGCTTGCTGTAAGAATACTACAGCTGTATTATGCAACATTTTCTGACCTAAAAAGAACATAAATATTCATCTATTAATTCAGTTTTTCCCCTGGATATTATTGTTTCTGTCTTCAGTTAACTTCCAAGTTGCACAAAAATTAGAAAGGACACTGAAAAATATGTAGACAAACTTTCACTTCATACGTTGCTCTGAAGAACAGCAGTCAGGCATACCAGTCTGGTCAGGCATACTACAAGTTACCACCACCTTAACTGCCACTTAATAAGCATCACAACATCTGAATGACACTTTCATCTTGAAGGCACCCTACAATCTTTTAAACCCTCACAAATACCAGTTAAGAAAATGCTTGGTTAAAGAGTAAGAAAATTGTAGATAAAGAACAAAGAATTCACTCAAAGTCAGAAGGAAATCCATGTATCACTGAAGTTAGAACTCAGAGTTTCATGTAACAGGCCTCTGGTAAATCAACAACTAGATATGAAATGTTGATACATTACAGACAGTTGGGCTAGTGAAAGTTTAGCAAAACAGCTATACATCATCTTGTAACAGCTAAAGACTTGAAAGATGCTTAAAACCCACCAGCATTTCAGAACTTTTAGAATTCCTTTTTCAACAAATCTCTTAGCTCCTGAATGAAAATCAGATAAAAAGTGTATGCTACAATGTTCCACAAGGGTACAAGAAGGACACCAGATTTACATCTTTTCTCTGTAAAAGGGCTGAGTGAAGAAGCCTGAGCACCAAAAGTCAAAAACAGAAATAACAAAAAAGGTCAAGGTTGAAAGTGGCCGAAGATTTCACTTTCTTCAGAATTTTCATGTGTCAAATCACATGCACAGTCTCTTAAAAAAAAAAGAAATTCAACATCTGTTCATGCAGAGAAATGTTAATGCTTAATCCTGTCAAATCAGCTGTCAGCAAATGGGACACCAAATGCCTGCAATTTTCTGGTAACAAAACTAGTTTCTGATAAGCTGTAATTTACCCCAATACTGCAATATTTTGGAAGCCACTACACAATTTCAATAACAAATTGCTTGAAGAGAGGAACCAATCCCCAAAAGACTGCAGTACAGGTGTAATGCCAGAACAAAGAGATGAGCAAAAAAACACGGAATGTTTTGTGGCTGGAAATAGCATCTCTTTGAGCACTGCTTATGTGCAAGATAAAGATTTTCATAAATTGTAACATCATGGAACTTTACATTATGGTTTATTTATGTTGCTTTTAAATAACAACAACAACATCTGGTCAGAGATTAAAGTGAATGTATATTTCATGACTCCAGCATCCAACGTAAAATTAAAAAGTATTCACTGGGAGTCATGTCCTGAGACACTCGTCTCTCCTGAGGGAGTTGTTAAAGTCCAGTGAAGATTGTGGTGTTACACAAGGAAAACTGGCAGAAAGTCAGCTCTTCTAATATTGTTAAATTAAATGTGCACAGGAGCACCTTCCAGCAGTAAGGTCAATTAACACAGAACAGTCTGCATTCATACTTTTAATCTCTCCTCGCCTCCAAAGCAGCATAGCCCCATCTAAATTGCCTACTGAGAGTGGTCCCTGGTCCAAACTAACCTCTGGGCCTTGCTCAGGAATTGTTTGGGAGAGCACTACTTGCCACAAATCACTGTCAAGGACCTTCCTAAGAATTTAACAGTACCATGATCAAGTTACAGTGCCCAGGAATAATCCCTGGCACTATGTGCTGGTAAAGACACAACTGTAGCATTCTGCTCCATGGAGACACTCTCAGCCCGTTTCCAGCTGGTTTTAGCATCAGAGGAAGTTATCATCTTCCTTCCTGCATTACCAGTACCAAAACTACTCTGTGAAATAAATCTGCTTCTTCTGGGTGAGATGCAGTATTTACTTTAAGAGATGACCAGCAGCTTTAGAAGTGCTGATATAGCCTTTACCACAGCTTTAACTAAACATCTCTTTCAAATAAAGTCTCCAAAAATCATGTTCATTATGCCTTTCAATACAGGGTTAAAACCTGTGTCTTTCACAGATATTTTATCAAGATTTTATAAAACAGACTTTACCTCATCTTATTTTGTCAATAACACTTGATAATATAGATCAAGTTTTAGCCTCTATCCTTAGAGCAAGTTTTCCAGATATGCTTTGTTAATAAGGAATCAGCTAAGTTGACAGGAAGCTTATACCTAGTTCTGGAGACGGGTTCTCCTACAATTTGGTAGTTAAGTTGAGCTAAGCATTTGGGTGGGGGAAGGGAGTTATCCAACCTTTCCACACTTTTAGAAGTCCTCATCATACCATTTACTCCTTCCTGACATAAATCTCGCAGCTACAATGCCCTTAGACGCAGATGGTTCTCACACTGAGAAGTCTCTCACCACAACCAGCAGGTCTCATCCTTCCCTGAGCCCCAGCCAACCTTCTAAAAAAGGAGAAGGAGCTGCTTTCCCACGCAGCAGGACACAGCACCTCTTCCACATGATATTTAACAGAAATACAATGGCAACCCTAACTTTCTTGCTGTACAGCTCACTGGGAAGAGCAGAGTAGGTCTGGGGCATGTTGTCACCTTCTATGAACAGAGATGTTACTGCTCCTTTAATTGCCAAAGGTCCATATTAAAATGAATCACCTACTGATCTACTTAACTGTAACATCTTTCCCTCCTCCCCAAATGCACCTAACAGAATATAGGAAAAGTACTACTTTAATCTTGGTTTTTCCTCTTTTCAAAAGGGATTTCTCTTCTGCAAGACACTACTAGGGGAAGATAACAATAACTGATGACTTCAGTGAGCACAGACTAGATTTTATGTTTCCAATCAGTATATGGCAATAACCCAGTTTTACTGTAAGTAGCTTATTTAGTCTCTGGTAAGCCATTTAGTCTTCTGGACAGACTCCAGAATTCCTCTCCACTTAACATCTAAAATTACACAAATCAAAAATCTTCACTTTTCCCTCCCCCTCTCATTCTGAGCTCATTAACAACCTTTTAGGATCAGGCTATATCCACTCTGGTGATGAATGTGGGATAATGGTCTATGATTATCTGTGATCCTCCCTGCCGTGGGGTAAACAGCGGATACAAAGGGTGATTTGCGGTCTGATGCCCATGCTGGTGAGGGGTGAGACAACGCCCAGGGCGAGGCGGAGGTCTCACCACTTGACATTGCTCTACCCAAAACGACACCTGGGGTGAGGCGGGAGTCTTGCAGCCTGGTGTTGTTGATAGGGGCAAAAGAAAAAAAAAGGCCAGCAGCCATTGACATCCTCTGCTGAGCTCGACAAGGACCAAACATCTCACAGTGTTTGACTCGGCCCCACCTCGCCAAGAGTATAAATTCAGTGCATAAACGATCCTCCATTTGGAGGACGAGAACACCAACCTACGGACGGGTCGACGGGCCTGGACCTCTCTCCTCCCCAAAACAGGAACGCTTTTTTGGTAAGGTTTGCGCCTCCGACAACATCGGACGTTACCCCGGGAAAAATACCATTGTTGAAAGCGCTTAATTATCAGTTTGAGCTCAGAAAAAGTAGAATTTGTTGCAGTAAGTGCATTTATCACCGGCAATCCTGAACCTGTTGATCTGTTGCTTTAATAAATTGTTTATTTTGATCAACTTTGCGAACCTGACTCAGTGAAAGTCCTTTTGAGGAGGGCTCCAGCAGGCAAACGTTGACTCAACTTTGTGAACCTGACTCAGTGAAAGCCCTTTTAGGAGGGCTCTGGCAGGCAAAGTTGATTACCCCTTGTCCTCCCTTCACGCAACAATGAACCAGTGCATTTCCTAAGAAAACAATAAACTGTGCACCCTCCATATTTGGAATAAGCTGATCCAGCCATGAGTACTACCAGCAAACTTCTCATAGATAACTGAATCTGTTTTCGCCGCTGAGTTATCAATCATAAACTAAACATATGAGTTGGGGGCAGTACTGTGCAGCTGAAATTCCATTGTCCTTTTTTATGCCATCAGTCCTAATTGCACCACAAGCACTCACAAGCAGTGAGCTTGAGCTAGACATGCTGGTGCTATGGACAAAATCTTTTCCAACTGAAATGCTGAAAGGCAGTTAGTCTTCTTCCACTTATTCCTCTCCATTTGCACACAAGTTTATATTACTAGCTCACAGAAGCCCTTGAGCAAGAACTACAGTATTAGCTACCTTCTAATTAACACCCGTGTGTCAAGATTAACCATCCAAACCACTTAAGTTGCACATGCATAAACTTTGTGTTAGGAAAGAGGTAAGTGTCCTTGTTTAGCTTTTGTAACTGTATGGAGACATCAACTGTGGAGCACAAAACACAACCACATGGCCTGCAACACCATCTATTAAAATTCTATTTGTACATATAAAAAGGCAGTGACCTTTTTTCGTTCAGTGTGATTAATTATACTGCCTTTCAGGGTTTTTGCCAGCCCATTACTCTCACCAAAAGAAAAACCAACAAACATTCAGACCAGGTCAGATATACATCCAATGTACAAGGCACTTCCTTTATTCTAGTAAATGCTGTTCTACAAAGCAGCAGAGACTGAGCTATAGCCAGTAAATACATGTCTCCCCTGTGTTATATGTTATTACTCATTGCAAAGAGGATTAGGGAGTGAAGAGAGACTGTAGTGCTCCTAATCCTCATTTCATCAGTTTTAAATCTGCAAGAGTAAAGAAAAACTGTAATTTGAAATGACATAACAACTATTTAACTCCTTGGGATGAGGAATTTTAGAACATAAACTCATGATTGTTAAGTCTTTCTGGTAGTTAACTAAATCCATTCTTTTGCATAAACATTTTTATATGAGGGCTGAGAGATTAGACAGTGATTTTTCTCTTGTTGCGCAACAGCACCTTCCTCAGTGCTGCTCAGGGCACGTAAGTCACCAATCTCTCGTGAAAGTCGTGGCACTATACAAGACATAAATAGAGCACAGACAACTCCACCATCACCCTCTTCCTCTACCAGAAACAAAGGAACAACCTGAAACTGTTTCAAAAGCAGTGTGAATGGGCTTCAGAAATGTGCTGCTTCAACGTACCTGTTCCTATCCTTTATGATAATCCTTTTCAGAGCCCAGGTCAGACAGGAAACATTATTCAAAAGAAACATATATCTAGAATCTTAAGCCTGAGATTTAGACCCTGGAAGCTGAAGAGGAAGTTACTCAATATTGCTTGAGCGGAGCTATACAAGCTAAGTCAGCTGGCTCATCAGACCATATACCAAATCAATTCAACCCATTTAAGCAGACAAAGTTAATTCAGCAAAAGTATGAAAAGTTCTCTGGTAGTTGAATCAGCTCTGGGAAAGGTCTGAAGAGCTCCAGAGTCTGTGAATTTTTTACCCTTTCTTCTCACATGGGAAACAATTGAGAACATGATTCTCTGACTGAAGAGGTATTTTCAAAGGCTGTCCAGAATTGAAAATGTTCTTACTGAATGACTCTAAAAGCTAGGCTTCTATTTAATAACTTTGGAGTTTCTTCTTTCAGTATAAAAGACAATGATAATTTGGCAAATTTGTAAATTTCCTAGGGCTCCTCTCGGAAATCGCATTTTTGTCACTTTGCTACCATTATTTAAAGTAGTGTTGGAGGCAAAAGGAAATAGAAGAGAAGAAGGTCTGGCATGAATCCAAGATAAATAGCTGGACAGTACAGGCTACAGTCTACATCCATTTCTGTCTAGATGTGAACACATCCTATTGGTGAACTCTCTCTCTTTGCATAAACAAACCTTGATTCTGTAGATAACTTTGCTCATGGAGGACTGCATTAGTTCCCCTGACTCCTTACCACGCAGACTTACATGGGGCAGTTTATATCTTTCACTGCTGTCTTTGGAGTATTTTGCTGTGTCTAAAAATTGGTCTAGTCCTAAATTAAGACAGCTGATAAATTTAAATTGGTATTTGGCAGAGCACTTTCCCAAGCAAAATTTTACTGTTGTAGCCTGTAAAGGCAGAAGTCCAGTCTCGTGGCATAATGGGTTTATATCATTGTCCCAAAAAGATTTACTTCAAATGTATTAGTTTGTATGAGATGAGAATCAGGCCTTTGATGTTCCTCTAGAAAGAAACTGTGGTGTTAGGAAGGATATTTTTATGATAGAGACAAATTTGTTATGCACACTTCTAAGCAGAGATGCCACAGCGCATCTGTGCCATGCAGGTCCCCGGCTGGACAGGAAACTGCTGTGGGGGGAATGCTTTGAAAAGCCTTTACAAAGAGTCAGCCAATGGAGAGAAGTGCTACGAAGGGCTCGAGAGCAATCTGGGAGAGAAAAGAAAGAGTTCTTGAGATTGATACTTCAAAGAGAATGCTTTCTGCAGAGAAAGAAGAGATATAAGAAACCATCCAGGGAGAAAGAGAAAAGACATCAGAACATGTTCTCTTGTTCACATGTCAGAACAGGAAAAGAGCTGGATAGTGACATATGGAGAACACAGCACTGCATCAAAGACTAGAGTTTATTTCCTCAAGCCCTTTTTAGAAAAGATTGAAGGAATTACAATTTCCTTCCCACCCCCTCTGACGAGTACTCATTTATGTGTCCATGAGGATAAATGCAGAAAATTTTGCAGGCTACTGGACTATTTGAACATTTGCTAATGCATTCAATAGTTCAGACTGCATTTTTTCTTCATCAGAATCATTACATTTAGCAAGAATTTTTAATCTTATTCAAGTTTCAAATCCATTTTCGTTTAAAAGCATTCTGAACTTCAAGGGGACCCTAACTAACAAATTACTCTTAGAACAAGCAGCCTCTTAAAGCCACCAAAAAACCTTTAAACATTCCTCCAGAAAGAGAAGTGCAGAGCAAAAACTGAAGTCTGCTGGGAAGAAAGCAAGCAACAACAGTAGGAATTTTTACTTTAAGCACAAGGCATCAATGTTAAACATTTCATAAGTCTCATGCTTTTGTTCTGAAAATAGATGAGAGGGAATGTTTTTGTGCATGACTAGTTCACACAGCAAATACACTGATTTTTAAAATGCAGCTCGTGCACAGACAGCTGCAGAACAATTACTGTGTATTAGTGTATTTCATTTTGTATTAAATTCTAACTCACTAGGAACTCCCTTTTCTCCCACTCCCAAGATTTGATCTCAGAGAGATTTTATTGCATCATTAGTTTAATAATTATAACATGATTGTATTGTATTCACGTATGTTGTAGTTCTCCAAATTCCTAATTTTAGCCAGTTTCTTCGACCTATCAAAGTTACAGTCTTCTTTTACTGATAACAAACTGCATGAGTCGAATGCCATCTGGCCATACCACAGTCTGCTTGCTATCTGCACACATCATCCAAAGTAAATCAATTTTGAGACCTGCCAGGCTATCTATCTGCACATTAAATGGCATATATTTCAAGATGCCAGACATTAACAGCAGCCTATATTTTTTTGGTACATTTAACCATTCATTCATCTTTACAAGGTATGCTTAGCCTGTAATGAGGACATGCCAGATATACTCTAAAAAGGATTCCACTTCTGAAAACAGATACAGTAATTCTGACAAAATACAGAGTTGACAGATAGATAGATTATAGCCCTTTCAACTTAGATTGGGCTTACAACCTGGGAACAATAACTGACACAAGCAGGCTTGGATATACAGATTCATTTTCTATTGTTCCCTCTTAGAGCTGTGTAAAAAGTAACATTTTTCTTTTAGTGCAGTTATGCCATTTAATTCTAGAACATTTTATTTTTTTGTGTCAAAATGTATATTTAGTTGCAAAAACATATGTTCAGTTATGGGATCCTTTTTTAAATTCAGTTTTCACTTATCAGGACAGTTCTGGGTGGATAATTAATTCATGTCTGATTTTTTTTCCCCATGTCTTCAAATTACAACTATGCCTAAGTGCTGGTTTCCCTACCTATCATCTTTCCTTTTATGAATATAAGTCTTTGGCATAGGAAGCACATTAGGTACATTTACAAAGCCATTTAGAAAATGGTACCCATTCCTACTTCTTCTGGGAGCTACACTAATATAATTTATTCTCTAAGAAAGCATTACCTACTACTGTGCAGAGCCAATGACTGGTCCATATTCAATTAGTGTTTTGTTTTTGTAAAACTGAGGCATTTTAGTCCAGATTTAAAAACAAGATGCCTATCTGACTACTTATACCTCCATCACAGCGCAGTCTTCCTTCTTCCATTTCCCACTGAAGTTGAATGCAAAACTCACACTTGAGTAACAGACGATACAGGTCCTCTCTGACCCAACTGGATATTGCCTACTCACTCAGCCAACTGAACCTTTACCTGTGAGCAATTCAGATGCCTTCCTGCAAGGGGGTGGCTGTGGCATATACCAGAATATGACATGCAAGTCACAGGGCACCAAGTTCATAGATGACAGCAAACTGGGAAGAGAGGTAGATAAGAAGGAAGGATAGGAAGGAAGACTGGAAGGCAGATGCATCTTACAGAGAGGCCTCGTCATGCTAGAAGAGCGGGCCAGCAAGAACTGCATGAGGTTTAACAAAGATAAACGTTAAGCCCTGCATCTGGGATGATAGATTAATCCCACAGAGCAGTAGAAGCAAGGGTCTGAGTGGCTGGCGTGTAGCTTGGGGGGTCCCAGTGTACAGCAAGCTGAATGCATGCCAGCAGTGTGCCCCTGCAGCAATGAAGGCAAACTTTGTCGTGGGCTGTGCCTGCAAGAGTATAGCCAGTAGATGAAAGGTAATGATTATTCCACTCCACCTGGCACTTGTTAGGCCACATGTGGAATACTGTGTCTAGGTTTGGTCCCCCCAGTTCTAGAGAGACATTGAAAAATTGGAGAGGGTCCATTGGAGGGCCACCAAGATGATGAGAGGGTTGGAGAACTTGACAGCTGAAGAAAGATTAAAGGAACTGAATGTATTCAACCTACAGAAGTCTCGGGGAGGATAAAATCACAGTCTTCTAGCACCTAAAAGGTAATTATAGTGGGAGATGTAGATACTCCCTTTACAGTGATGCATGGTGATAGACAAAAGACAATGGGCACAAATTGTTTCAGGAGAAATTTCACCTGGAATAGGGAAACAATGTGCAGTGCAAGAACAATTAAACGTTGGACTAACTGTCTGGAGAAGTGGTGGAATCTCCCTCACTGTAAATGTCAAGATTAGGCTTAATAGGGTGTTTGAATACCCAACCCAATCTAAGGCCCTGCTTTCAACAGAAGGTTGGACTATACAATCTCCAGAGGTCCATGGCAACCTGAACTTTTACACAATTCTATGATACTATGCAGAGGCAATGACTGGTCCATATTCAATACTGACAGCAAAGAACTCTAGGGATTACACTATGCTAGAAGTAAGGTGTCAAAAGTAAGCAGAACCTGTTCCCATCTATACCATAGCAGCGAAGGCAAAGCTCCATGATATGAAGAAATAATTATTGCTGGCATCTTACAGCCTTCCATACCCAGTCACTTTTGATACGGGTTTAGAAATAGATAGGTCTGTAACAACGCAAAAGCTGTCCCCTATCTCAGAATAAATGAGGTTATGAATTTAGGCACAAATATGTTTAGACAAACACTTTCCCACTCTCCCCCTTCACAAACTGCCCATGAAAATCTATGTCATGTCCAGTTCTACTTGCTCAACAGCTATCTTCAAATTTTGGTGGTTTGGGGTCTTCCTCAAGCCAGTGTGAGATACAGGATTTGGGGCTCCATCCTCCAACTCTAGAGGGAAGTGCAGCAGAATGGCCACCCCATCTGTCAGGCTGAGCATTACACAAGTACCACCCCACCCCTGTCACTCTTACCATAGTATCAGAAAAAGAAATCGTAGGAGAGCAACAGAAGCTGGGGACAGGACAGGACAGGACAGATCCGGGCTTATAAAAAGATTATAAAACAGGATGCTTAGGAAAGCACCAAATTAGAGGAAGCTGAGGGAAAAAGGGGACAGCTGATGAGAAAGGAGGAACAACAAAAAATGCTGAGGTAACTATCCAAATTTTTAGCCGCTCATTTAAGTTCAGTCTGAAGGCTTTTGAAGATTTGATCATTTCTTGTGTGATAAAAGCAGTCAGCTACTACAACAAACACTTTTTCTACCTTTTTCTAAAAAAAATTCAGCTTCATGGTTACAAATGGTAATTTTTGTGTATGCTCTGGAATGACCAGCCTCTTTTAAGTGCTTATTACCTTTTGAGGGGTATCAGAAGAAAAGATGATAAAGTAATGGATTAAATAGGTTAAAGAGATTGTTCCATATTAGTAAATCACAGCTTACACAGTTCCCCCTGTCTGCTAGCTGTAGAAGAGCAGCCAAAAAAATGGCAAGCATGTAGGAAAATCTGTCCTATGAAATCATTTGCAGCTATTACTCAGGCTCATGGAATTTAACTTTATACTAATAAAATCATGTTTCAGAGGGTTTGAATTATAAAAAGAGATAAAGAAAAAACAGAAAATATTCAAACTGACATTATAGCTGTGGGTATGCAAGATTCACACTTCTCACAGCTACCAGAAGATGGAGGGAGTGGGGAACAGAGAGAAAAGAAGAAGTGGAGGAGTGAAATAAAAATTGGTGGGCAAAAATAACACTTCTCAGCTACTTGTATGCCTCCCCCTCAGCACTGTCCAAATGACTACCTCCGAACGGTTCCTACTAAGAGCACTAACTTTTACAGACCCTGCTTGGAAGCATCTTTTCTTCCCCTAACTATACACAGAACGTAGGTACCCAACACTGGATTGCCAGTTTTACAGTGGAGCTGGACACATGCGTAACCATGACAGATACTCAGGCATTGTAATGCCTAAATCCTTTTGTCAGTCTAAGCGTTCTTTGTAGCTGCCTAGTTGTTTCATCTACAGCGTAGTGATAATTTAGCTGTTTACTGAAAATTTTCAGTTCAAAAGAAAGGAAATATTTCACCTGAAATATATTCTTTTCCTCCCAACTACAAATCAATTCAATCCTTGAGAGAAAGAAACTTTGGGAAACTTTATGAATTAGATCATTATAATATTTTAAATAATCCCTATCGCTGCCAACATAATTTTAAATTCAAAGGTCAGCCTAAAAACACTTCTTCTGAAGATCAAGAAGGAGAAGAAAATCCATTTTTACACAAATTCTAACCATGAATAAAAAAAAATAGATATTCCATCTCTAAGTCATCCCCTAGGACTATTAAAGTTCATTTTATTATTTAAAATGCTTTTCAGTGCAGCCTTTCAACAATGCAGTTATGTAAATTAGAAAGGGAACATCAGCCTTTCTTCAAAACTGTTTATTCAGATGTGTTTTCAGAGCACTGAAAACCCTGTTGTGTAACACCTGATTCTTGATTTATTGGATAATAGGGCTTTGGGGAGAGGCAGGAACCCGCACACTTTCTTAGTGCTCCAGATCTACCTGAACGCTACTGAATGTAATTTGTTTAGCTTCTTCAATGTTAAAACATTATTACTACTCCCTCTAGTGGGTGTTCTAAATGAAGCAAATACTCCCCTTTGATTACCAAAGGAAAACATTTTATTACCAATAACTGTACTTTGAAATTAAGCATGGAAACATTTGCAGCTATTGAAAAAATAGGGTGTTACCAAGTATCTCAGACTTTTAGTTTCCTTAGAAATTGTAGGAGGCCAGCAACAACCACTACTAGACTTTTCCCAGCACCCATAGGAGCAAACAGGATACAAAAAAAAAGGTGTCCCATAAGGAGCAGAAGGCGCAGAAGCTGTTTTCCTTTGGATGTGCATCCTGCACACACAGGCACAGCCCTTCAGAAAATTGTCGGCTCTCCCCTCACGCACCCATTCCTCCCTCCCTCGGTCCCTCCTGCACCAGAAGCTGCGCAGGCAGGGGCACATGCTACGCTTTGCTTTGCCTGTTGGTTTATTTTCTATTTTACCAGCCTAACACGAAAAGCAAAGAGAAGAAAATGTTAGAAGATCCTACTGCCAAAATCTTGGGGGAGTGTGTGTGTGTGTGTGTGTGTGTGTGTGTGTGTGTGTGTGCGTGCAGGGGGAAAGATTTCAGGAAAAAAATTCTTTCGTCTTTTACCCCCCATTTCTGTATGAATAACAAGCAGTATTCTTTGACTAGCTTTATTACCCATGGATGAAATTCTGATTAGCTTAACTGACCAAAGTAAATGATAAAACTCCTACTGAAATCCTGGTCTTCTCATTAAGAGCAAATGATGAGGAAAGTGACACAAAATTAAAACCACTAACTGGAAGTACAGTATTTATTTGTGTGACCATTTTAAACACTGAGTCAAAATTTAGCTTCTTTTTTACCCTCTAATAGGAAAAGAATTAGAAGAGCACTCCATGAACAGAGACTTTTTGCATGTAAGTCATTTCCAGATGAAGCAATAGCAGCAGTTATTTAAAAATATTTACATTTATACAATTATTGATCAAGAAAAAATCTGCTTTTGTCTAGGCTGCTACTATTCTCTTTTTTGTTTATCTTGCACCCATCTGCTCATCTTTAAGTACTTTGTATTTAATGACATTATTTGCACAGCCATAGGTCCATTAGAGATGAGACTCTAAGAGGTCATTGGTACTTGAACCTCTCTAATACTTCCTTTTTCTTAAAAATGATACAACAAAACTCCAAAAGCTGGTATTACCCTCATTCCGTATCAGCTGCTAATGCTGCTGCCAACCACAATTTCAAATTTGAATGTAATCTCTTCCTTTTCCAGACACCTCTAAGTAAAATAATATTCTGAGCCACAAAGCCTACTTTATCTGACCATGAAAAAAAGGGAGGATACCAAAATTCAAATACAGAAATACAAAACTTCTCTTTAGAAAGCAGGTTAGCACAGCAAATAGTCCAGCATACTAGAGGAAGGGTAAACCAACTGGAAACTGTTGAAGAAAATTGGTATGTTTGTTTATATTAAGTATACACGGTAGGTAAAATGGCAAAACAGGAAATTAAAATAAACTATTAAGAGATAAACCGAGTAAGTAAGCAGAAGAAAAAAAATCACAGGAATGAAGGATTTTTTTCTAAAATCAAACCCACAGACTTTTACTCTTTAATTATCGTAATTCACTATGCTTTCATCCTCCAGTGGTCATCAGACAATTACTATAAGGCCCAGATCTTATTTTTGACCTCTTTTCAGTAACTACAGTCTAAAGCTGAAAGACATGCAATCCCTTTTACACGCTTGCTTCTCAAATTCTATTATACAAGTATTTGCATATGTTGAGTGAGGAACGCAAAAATTCAATTTTTTGAAAACTGGACTTTTCGATTGGTCTATTTTTCTGGTTTTCTCTCTGCTTGTTGCCAAGCTAGAGGAAGGGCCTGCTGCAGCACATGTGGGACTCCGGACAGAATAATCGGTCTGACTGCTGTCACATACCTCAAGCAATAGCAACACCAAGAAAGCGATATATTTAAACTTCAAGTCAAAGTGACTAAAAAAAAAAAACCCAGTTACAGGAAGTGTGATGGATCATCAAGAATATTTTTTAAACAGCATATGTCCTAGTTATGAAAATATATTTGCTATTTAGCCTGTACAGTTGAGATGCTAAGTTAGTGAAATGTTGCAAAACACGCATCAGCATATTAACAAGGCTGAATGTCAAGAATCAAATAAAAATAGACCATTTCATGAGCAAAGTGGTTACAATTATAGTAAATCTCATTAATTGCAGCTCATGGGTCTCTTTCAGGAATCTAAGCTGGGGAGATACTAAGATGAACTTGAGGCCTTGAGTCTCAGAAATCAAAGTAACTATAACAATCAGAAAGATGTAAACACAAGTAATGCAGCCCTAAATATAGCTTTTTATCTTTCCAAATGTCTGGCGTTTTGACCTTTTGAAGATATCTAGATGGTTAGACAGATCCAACATTGAGGGGGGAAAAAAAAGTTAAGGCGACAAAATAGAGGTGGGCCAGAATCTCCACCAGATCTTTTAATGTTATTTTCTTATTCCTTTTCATGATCTAAGAATTCACAGCAAGGTAAAATCTGCTTCTATGTGGACATCTAAAAAAAAAAAAAATTGACATGGAGGGATTTTCAAACAAACAGGAGGCAGTACAAAAAGACTTCTGCGGATCAACAAATGTGAGAAAGTGTGGACATTTACCTTATTTTCCAGGTCTCTGAAGTCAACAAATAAATTACAGTCATTCAAAATTAACTCAGAACCAAAATGTGCAGCATTTACCAGTTTCCTCTTCAGACTGTAATTAAGCAAAATTCATACTGAAGTTAGTACAAAATTGTCCTAAATAAAAGGGCTGAGTAGCAATCTTAGGACTGAAAATCTGATTCACTAAAGGAAATTATATGATGGTCTGCTACTTATATAAAGTAGAAAAAATATAGACAGATATGCACCTATATATTATATTATTTATAGGTATGTGAACCTATATATATATAGATCTATATCTATTTATCTCTCTATATAAAAATAGTAGAGAGCCAAACTGTGGAACCTTTAGCACTGGGTAGAGACACTCCAGTGTAACCACCATATATACACATACATTGTGAAAGAATACACCAGTTTAATAACAGGCAAAAATCCAAGTCTTTATAATAGTACTTTTAAATGCTTTGAGCATTTTGCCAGAAAAGCTAGAATATTGTGCTCTCAGTACAGGGGTTAAGAATGTTTCATATTAAGGGAATATATACTTTTTTAACAAAAGATTATTCCCTTTAAAAAAAATGGAGCATTTCATTTTGAAGAGACCTGCCTTTGGAAGGAGTATCCTGTTACAATGCTTTGCCTATATTAAAGCAAAACACAGATGCTGGAGTCAATTAAAAACCCTGTTTCCTGAGAAATTAATCCAAAATGAAAATTTATTCTGCATTAAGTTAAATAGGCCATATCGGATCCTTCTTTGCTGATCATAAATTCAACAAACTGTAATTGTCATCAGTCATGCCTTTCTTTCAAAGCTTTCCTGCAGGAACAGGCCAAATACTGCTGTATAAAAAATTAAATACCTTAATTGCTATTAAATTATTGTTGTGGTTTGGTAAACTGTTTCCTTCCCCCTCCCAACACCAAACAACTCAGGAATGTGAATTTCTCATAACAGTGTTGCTTACAATGTTTAATACTTTGCTGTTTTGGTATTTCTGAGGAACACCTGTCTAAGAAACACTTGTTTTCATGTGTACTTCACATGTACACATCAAGCGCACATATTCCAACAGCTGTGTATCAAACAGCAACCAAATATAAAGAAATTTCTGTTTACTGTGGCAAACAAGTTGGCCAATACTGGAACAAACAAGCTAACTAACTAGAGCAGAAATTGAGCAAGTCATCTCCGAGAAGTTTTTTTAAAAGTTATTCTTTGTGAGCTTAGTTAAGGCTGTCATTCCTGTGTTATCACTTTTGTCCATTGACTGGGATGATGACCACATGGAAAAAGCCTAAACTAGCTTCCTATAAGACTTTGTCCCAAGCATCACTACAGCTGAAGACAAACAAACACCCACCCCTGTGTTTAGCGAGGCAGTAAGAAATATGTGCATTGTTTCAACAGAAACACTTGATAGACTAATATTCAGATCATAATCATTACTGGAACATGGTTTAGAGGCGTAGTCCCTAACAAAGTCTTTTAATGCTATCTGTGCACATGTGCATTTCCCCCCCCCTCAAAAAAAAAAAAAAAATTACACAGGATAACCATTTCATTCTCAAAGCCATTTGCTCTTCTATACCAGCCATTTTGTTGCTTACAACAGCAGGGCTCTTGTTCCAGCCCGGTTTGCTGGAAGCTTCTGACTGAAAATAAAACTGGTCATAGTGAAACGTCACATTGCTGTAACATTCCTCCATCTATACAGAAGCACTTATGCAGAATTTGTATAACACAATCTTCCCCCCCCCCCCAAAAAAAAATGTTCTGCAACTTGCATCACGACACAAGTTCACAGTGACCCCCCAAGCTGGAAGAAAAGGAAAATGGCTCATAGTGGGCACATTTAAAACTATTGGTCAAAATACTCCAAAAGTAATATTCCAAGTACGCTCTTTGGCTAGAAAGATGTTTAGCCTTCCCCACCGCGCTGCTTCTGCTTAAGATTAGCATTTCAAGTGTAGAGACCTGCAGAGACAGCTGGAAAGTGAGGCTACTAAGGCTATAAATACATAGGAAATAAAAAACTTACTAACCAAGAGCGGAGATTAGTCTTAATCAGCATGATCAGAACCTTTAAAATACAGCAACTAAAACTTTGGGTAAAGGGTGCTTTGTGAACTTCTGGCAAGGGCCTTCAAATAAGAACGGTTAAACTTCAATGGGACAGGGGAATCTTAATGAAAGTGGGAGAAACTGCTCGCACCTTGGGGCCAGCAAGACGAGCCTGGCAGTTGTTCTGCACGCGCCAATAGGAGATCGCAGCAAAACAAATCACAGTAAGTCAAGGCAAAAGGTGATGAATTTTAGCTCTAAGGATAGGTGAGGGCATTACCGCACAGCAGGGAGAAGCTGCTTTCGCAGAGACCGTGGCAGAAGGTTCCGCTTTGTACGAAGTGGCAGTGGCAACAGAGAGCTGCCACGATTCCTCTGGAAGGACGTTCCTGTGGGTAGCAGAGGAGGGGGCAAAACTTGCGAGAGAGGGGATTTATGCTGAGTAAAATCCAGCATGGCCACGCAGGGGCAGAAAGACACGGGCAGGAGCAGGAGCGCGGGCGCGCCGGCAAAGCCGCGCCAAAGCCCGCAGGGGCCAGAGCGCCGCCATCTCCGCCCAGACATCCCCCAGCAAACATGGCGGCGGGCGCCGCGCGCGGGCCCGGCGGGCAGCGGGCGGCCGCCATGACGCGAGACGAGAGCCGCCCCGAGCACGTTGCCGGGCACCCCGCGGCGGAAAGATGCCCCGGCCCGCGCCGGGCTCCCCGCGAAGCCGGGCGGGCGCCATGGCGGACGGTTACCAGCTGTGGGCGCCGCGCTCGCCCCTCGACGAGTCGCTGCGGTGGCTGCG